>NW_011485938.1:22543-32348 GCF_000754665.1 Bison bison bison | reverse complement strand
GACAATATCAGAAAGTAAAAATGAAATAAAGTATAGAAAGATAATATAAAAGATTGATGGGATGGCTTTAAAAAACAGATGAACACAGTTGACAAAGTTTTAGTTAAAAAGTAAAAATTCAAAAAAGCACACCTGAATAAATAAAAACAAAACTGAAAAGGAAAAAATGACACCACCAAAATAAAAAGATTTTAAGATAATACTATGAAAAATTATATACCGAATTTTTGATAAGCTAAGAAAGTGGATAAATTCCTAGGAATAGTTTACAAAAACAATCTTTTTTTAAAAAGAAAATTAATGTATTTATTTTAATTGGAGGCTAATTAATTTACAATATTGGTGTGGTTTTTGCCATACACTGACATGAATCAGCTTTGGGTGTACATGTTTCCCCATCCTGAGCCCCTCTCCCCACCTCCCTCCCCATCCCATCCCTCAGGGTCATCCCAGTGCACCAGCCCTGAGCACCGTGTCTCATGCATCAAACCTGGACTAGTGATCTATTTCACATATGGTAGTATACATGTTTCAATGCTAGTCTCTCAAATCACCCCACCCTCACCTTTTCCCATAGGGTCCAAAAAGTCTGTTCTTTACATCTGTGTCTCTTTTGCTGTCTCGCATATACGATCATCATTACCATCTTTCTAAATTCCACATATATGCTTTAATGTACTGTACTGGTGTTTTTCTTTCTGGCTTACTTCACTCTGTATAATAGGCTCCAGTTTCATCCACCTCATTAGAACTGATTAAAATGTATTCTTTTTAATGGCTGAGTAATATCCATTGTGTATATGTACCATGGCTTTCTTATCCATTCATCTGCTGATGGACATCTAGGTTGCTTGCATGTCCTGGCTATTGTAAACAGTGTTGCAATAAACATTGGGGTACACATGTCTCTTTTATTTCTGGTTTCCTCGGTGTGTCTGCCCAGCAGTGGGATTGCTGGGTCATATGGCTGTTCTATTTCCAGTTTTTAAAGGAATCTCTACACTGTTCTCCATAGTGGCTGTACTAGTTTGCATTCCCACCAACAGTGTAAGAGGGTTCCCTTTTTTCTGCACCCTCACCAGCATTTATTGCTTATAGACTTTTTGATAGCAAACATTCTGACCAGTGAGAAATGGTACCTCATTGTGGTTTTAATTGCATTTCTCTGATAATGAGTAATGTTGAGCATCTTTTCATGTGTTTGTTAGCCATCTGTATGTCTTTGGAGAAATGTCTGTTTAGTTCTTTGGCCCATTTTTTAATTGGGACAATAATTTTTCTGGAATTGAGCTGCATGAGTTGCTTGCATATTTTTGAGATTAATTCTTTGTCAGTTGCTTCGTTTGCTATTATTTTCTCCCATTCTGAAGGCTGTCTTTTCACCTTGCTTATAGTTTCTTTTGTTGTGCAAAAGCTTTTAAGCTTAATTAGGTCCCATTTGTTTATTTTTGTTTTATTTACATTACTCTGGGAAGTTGGTCATAGAGGATCCTGCTGTGATTTATCAAAAACTGAATCTTGATGAAATAGAAAATCAAAACATACCAACAATGAGTAACGAGATTTCATCAGTAATCAAAAATCTCCCAACACAGAAAAAACCAGAGCCAATGGTTTCACTGGGGATTTCTACCAAACACTTAAAAATAATCATTATTAATATCTCTTAAAAACTTAAGAGGGAGGAATTTTAAACATTTTATTAGGCCAACAATACCGTGATACCAAATTCAGATAAGGAGATTTCAGGAAAAGAAATCTACAGACCAATACACCTGATAAATATACATGTAGATATTATCAATAAAGTCTTAGAAAACTGAACTCAATAGCACATTACAAGGGTTACACACCATGATCAAATGAGATTCTGTGATACATCACATTAGTGTAATACAATTATATTTAGAATAATATATTTTCTTAATAGATATTGAAAAACACTTGGCAAATTACAGCATTGATAAAAATCCAGAAAAATTCAGTATTGAAGTGTTATACTACAAAATAATTAAGATTATATACAACATACCCACAGCTAAAATTCTCAAGAGTGAAAAACTGAGAGCTTTTCTTGTGAGACCAGGGACAAGTCAAGGCTTCTCTATGCAACTTAAATTTCACTAGAGCTATCAGGGAAGAAAATGAAGTAAAAGGCATTCATTTTATTATTTGTAATGATAGGATATTATATGTCAAAAACCTAAAGAATCAAGAAATCTGCTATAACTAATCAATGATTTCAGTAAAGTTGCAGAATATAAAATAAATATATAGAAATCAACTGTGCTATTACACATTTACAAGGAAGCATTCAAAATAGAGAAAAAAATCCCATTTAAATTGGATCAAAAACAATTAGGAGCAAATTTACAAAGGAGATGAAAGGTCTATACAATTCAAATCTACAAGATTTTTAAGAAATAAATAGAATGACACAATCAAAAGGAAATTTATTCCATATTAATGCATCAAAAGAATTAATATTTGTCTTTGTGTATGGTGTTTGGAAGTGTTCCAATTTCATTCTTTTATATATATCTGTCCAGTTTTCCCAGCACCATTTATTGAAGAGGCTGTCTTTGCCCTGTTGTATATTCTTGACTCCTTTGTAAAAAATAAGGCATCCATAGGTGCATGGGTTTATTTCTAGGTTTTCTATCTTGTTCCATTGGTCTATATATCTGTTTTTGTGCCAGTACCATACTGTCCTGATGACTGTAGCTTTGTAGTATAGTCTGAAGTCAGGAAGTTTGATTCCTTCAGCTCCATTCTTTCTGAAGACTGCTTTGGCTATTTGGGGTCTTTTGTGTTTCCACATGTATTGTGAAATTTTTTGTTCTAGTCTGTGAAAAATCCTATTTGCAATTTGATAGGGATCACATTGAATCTACAGGTTGCATTTGGTAGTATAGTCAATAAAAATTCTTCTTACCCAAGAATATGGAATATCTCTCCATCTGTTTATGTCATCTTTGATTTCATTCATTAGTGTCATAATTTTCTGAGTACAGTTCTTTTGTCTCCTTGGGTAACTTTATTCCTAGACATTTAATTCTTCTTCCTTTTTCTTTTTCTTTTTCTTTTTTTTTTGCAATGGTGAATGAGACTGATTCTGTAATTTCTCTTTCTGAATTTCCATTGTTAGTATATAGAGACACAAGTGATTTCTGTGAATTGATTTTGTATCCTGCAACTTTTCAAAATTCACTGATTAGCTCTAGTAATTTTCTGATACTATCTTTAGGGTTTTCTATGTACAGTATCATATCATCTGCAAAGAGTGAGAGCTGTACTGCTTCTTTTCCAATTTTAATTCCTTTTGTTTCTTTTTCTTCTCTGATTTTTGTAGCTAGGACTTTCAGAACTATGTTGAATAATAGTGGTGAAAGTGGACACCCTTGTCTTGTTTCCTGATTTTACGGGGGAATGCTTTCAGTTTTTCACCATTGAGAATAATGTTTGCTGTAAGCTTATCAAATATGGCTTTTACTATGTTGAGGTAGGTTCCTTCTACGCCCATTTTTTGAAGAGTTTTCATCATAAATAGGTGCTGAATTTTGTCAAAGGCTTTTTCTGCATCTATTGAGATGATCATATGATTTTTATCTTTCAATATGTTGATATGGTGTATCACACTAATTGATTTTCATATATTGAACAATCCTTGCATTCCTGGACTAAACCCAACGTGATCATGGTGTATGAACTTTTTGATGTGTTGCTGAATTCTGTTTGCTAAAATTTTTTTGAGGATTTTTACATCTGTGTTCATCAGTGATATTGGCCTGCAATTTTCTTTTTTGTGTTGTCTTTGGTATCAGGGTGATGGTGGCCTCATAGAATGAGTTTGGAAGTGTTCTTTCCTCTGCAATTTTCTGGAAGAGTTTGAGTAGGATAGCTGTTAGCTCTTCTCTAAATTTTTGGTAGAATTCAGCTGTGAAGCTCTCTGGTCCTGGGCTTTTGTTTGTTAGAAGATTTCTGATTACAGTTTCAATTTCCGTGCTTGTAATGGGTCTGTTAAGATTTTCTATTTCTTCCTGGTTCAGTTTTGGAAAAGCTTTTACACAACAAAGGAAACTATAAGCAAGGTGAAAAGACAGCCTTCAGAATGGGAGAAAATAATAGCAAATGAAGCAACTGACAAAGAATTAATCTCAAAAATATGTAAGAAACTCTTGCAGCTCAATACCAGAAAAATGAACGACCCAATAAAAAAGTGGGCCAAAGAACTAAACAGGCATTTCTCCAAAGAAGACATATAGATGGCTAACAAACACATGAAAAGATGCTCAACATCACTCGTTATCAGAGAAATGCAAATCAAAACCACAATGAGGTACCATTTTACGCCAGTCAGAATGGTTGCTATCCAAAAGCCTACAAGCAATAAATGCTGGAGAGGGTATGGAGAAAAGGGAACCCTCTTACACTGTTGGTGTGAATGCAAGCTAGTCCAGCCACTATGGAGAACAGTGTGGAGATTCCTTAAAAAATTGGAAATAGAACTGCCATATGACCCAGCAATCCCACTACTGGGCATACACACTGAGGAATCCAGAGTTGAAAGAGACATGTGTATCCCAATGTTAATTGCAGCACTGTTTATAATAGCCAGGACATGGAAGCAACCTAGATGTTCATCAGCAGATGAATGGATAAAAAGCTGTGGTACACATACACAATGGAATATTACTCAGCCATTAAAAAGAATACATTTGAATCAGTTGTAATGAGGTGGATGAAACTGGAGTGAAGTAAGCCAGAAAGACAAACACCAATACAGTATACTAATGCATATATATGGGATTTAGAAAGATGGTAATGATAACCCTATATGCGAGACAGCAAAAGAGACACAGATGTAAAGAACAGTCTTTTAGACTCTGGGGGAGAGGGCAAGGGTGGGATGATTTGGGAGAATGGCACTGAAGCATGTATATTATCATATGTGAGACGAATCACAAGTTCAGGTTCAATGTATGAGACAGGGTGTTGGGGCTGGTCCACTGGGATGACCCAGAGGGATGGGATGGGGAGAAAGGTGGGAGGAGGTTTCAGGATGGGGAACACATGTACACCCATGGCAGATTCATGTTAATGTATGGCAAAACCACTACAATACTGTAAAATAAGTAGCCTCCAATTAAAATAAATAAACTCATATTAAAAAAAATAAGCAATGTTAAAATCAAATTAATCCTCTTCTCAGTGTGTATATTTAAATAAACATATTTTCCCAAGAACATTTATTTATGTATATTTTTTTCTTGTAAATAGTTATCTCTTAATGAATCATAGTATTATGAAAGCATGTAGGGAAGTATATTGGAGAAGGCAATGACACCGCACTCCAGTACTCTTGCCTGGAAAATCCCACGGATGGAGAAGCCTGGTAGGCTGGAGTCCATGGGGTCACAAGAGGTGGACACGACTGAGCGACTTCACTTTCTCTTTTCACTTTCATGCATTGGAGAAGGCAATGGCAGCCCACTCCAGTGTTCTTGCCTGGAGAATCCCAGGGATGGCAGAACCTGGTAGGCTGCCGTCTATGGGGTCGCACAGAGTCAGACATGACTGAAGCGACTTAACAGCAGTAGCAGCGGCAGGGAAGTATATTGAAGTTCTGAGAACCACTAAAACCTTTAAAAATTAAACATTTTTGACATCCAAATAGTTATACTTCTGGAGTTCTGATATGTTAATATGATAGTAATTTTAGAATAAGATGGCAATAGGCCAAGCCTCTTAATAGGTCTCTGCGGACCCTAATATGAGCAAGCTTGATGGTGCAAGACTAGAAGAGCCTTCTTCCACTCAGAGAGGTAAATAGGAGGATGCTGCTCAGAGAGGATGCAGGTTTTGAGTTCTTCATTTTTATCTTATGTGAGTAAGTCATACTAGTTTCTGAATACTTATTAGTTTTGCTTTTAAATTTGAACTCCAGAAAAATCCAGTTAGATCAATTTATATAGTTTTGCAGATAATATCCATTCAATTATCTATTTTACAATTTGAAGAACTAAAGCATATGATAGCTGACATAATAATGAGATTAAAACATTGTAATAACCTGTTAATTCTATAAAAAATTTGTCTTTTACCATTTTATATTTTGCAGAATAGATTAATTAATCATTCCAGTACGCTGTGGAAAAAGATTTACAGTTTCAGTATTGAGAGCAAGAAGTAGAAAATATAGAAAGAATAATTATAGGAAGTTTTCTAAATATTCTATAATTACTTGATGAGAATAAATAGAGGTAATATTTGTTATTTCTGGTAGCATTGTAAAAGAGAGAACTTCGTAATTTAAAGTAAAATACCACAATTTTAGCCCTGTTCTATGTGGAAGACTATGGAGACAGAAGACAGAATATTTCTAGCGTTCTGAAGTGATAGTAATAAATGAAGAAAATATTTGTTTTCACAGTACTAAACAATCCTATTCCTACAATAGAGGTGAGCCTTTATACTTTCACTTAATGATACTGTAAATGTTTTATTTGAAAGATAAGTTAATCTCTTATTTAAAATTTCACTATACTGTGTATCCATAGTCAATTCTGTTAGAAATTATCCCTTAAGCTCCTTTTTTGCAAGGTTAGTTGAACTTAACACTAAATAATCTAAACACTGTTAACATATTGACTACTCAGTTATGTTCATAATGACTGTTTTTACATATTTATTTCATCTATAAAGAAAATGCATAGATATATCATTTATGTCCATTGAAACGTTAAGAACTAATGATTTGATAAAATACTTATAATTAGAAACATTGTCATAAGAAAACATATTTTGTAAACTAAAAATATACTTAATTTGTAATTATCCTAAAACATATAAACCTCTCTTACATAATAAAAGCAAAATGATTGGTTCAAATTATATTTTATGCTATATATGTTTATCATATCAAATTTAAAATAATAACCTTGTTTTAACAAAAATCCCATTAAATTGATGCTTAAATACACAACTGGAATAGACACTTAGAAATGTCCAGAGATGGCATAAATTATAAAGTAAAATGTAGTATGAATATATGCATACAAAGGAATATTTTTCATCTTTAAAATGAAAGGAAATTCTGACATGTTATAGCATGGATAAACTTTGAGGATGTTATAATAAGTTGAATAAACTAATCAAAAATTAAACAAATACTATATGATTTTGCTTATCTAATACTTCTATAGTAGTCAAATTTATAAAGGTAAAAAGGAGAAGATTGATTTCCAGGAACTGAAGAGAAGGGGGGTAATGGGAAATTACTGTTTAATGGGTAAGAGTTTCAGTTGAATAAGATGAAGAGTAGGACGTGAATATTGGTGATGGATTCACAACAGTATGAAAATGTCACTGTATTGACAATACATTAAATGTAAGAAATTTGCCAAACACTCTACAGTTAAAAAATTGCCTATTGATTTTTAAACAAGTTTAAAGTTCTAGCAATCTTCAACAATAAAAATGATGAAAATAATGGAAAACAAGAAATCTTCAAGTCAAAGAGTGATACTGAGGGCTATAATTAGGAGTTGCATATAGTTACTAGTGGTATATACTGCATACTAGAGGTATGAGTGTGTGCAGATCATAAAGGTTTTTTTTTTTTTAATCTGAAACACATATGATAAAGAGCAACTGTATTTCCATGATATCTAGGTTTACAACAATGATGATGCTCAAGCTATGTAATTAGGGATTGAGTGAGCCTTTTTAATGCCTTTCTCCATCTTGATTGGCAGTCTAGTATAGGATGGATATCAAAAGAAGGGGTAAAGGGAGTGACCATAGAAGAGATGGACGCCTTCCACGTAACTTCATTGAATCACATTATATCTGTGAGACTAACATCATCATCTTTGCAGGTTTAGTTATATTTGTTCAACAAGTTTGAATAGTTTTGATTCTAGCAGATCAGATATGAAAATGCATTAAAGATCTAGATCCTCTTGGAATTGAAGGAGAGATTGATTTATCTTCATAGTTGGTTGAAGAAGTAAGGCATTTTATTTTTTCTTCTTCACCCAGTAAAGGTTGTGTTTCTGTGACTTTGCAAGGAAAACTTATCCCTACACAAAATGCCTTTTACAGTTAATAAAAATTTGCATTTAGTATTACAGTGTTACATTGGAGGAAATATTCTAAGAAAATCATTATTGTTTTCAATGTATAGCTTAGTAAAGTTAAACTAAATCCCCTAACAATATCAAAGTAATTATGTTTCCATCTACAGACTTAATTCTTCCAGTTGCTGTGCATAAAAATAGAAGTGCTATTATTTGGAAAGCAAAAGCTCTTTCCTGGATTAATCAAGGTCAAGAAAAATTATTTTTTTCTTGTGCTTCAATAAATATTGTTATGTTATGTATATATAACCCTCATCTATTTTCTGTTTACTGTGTCTGTCTTGTTTGAAATCATGGAAAACTGGAATACCACTTCAGATTTCATTCTCCTAGGACTCTTTAATCACACAGGAGCCCACCAATTTCTCTTTGTGTTGGTTCTGATAACTGCCTTCACCTCTTTTGTGGGCAATGCCCTCATGTTTCTCCTGATTCTCCTGGACTCTGGGCTTCACAGGCCTATGTACTTCCTATTGAGCCAACTCTCCCTCATGGACATGATACTGGTTATCACCATTGTGCCTAAAATGGCTGCTGACTATTTGACCGGCAGGACATTCATCTCCCAAGTCGGCTGTGGGTTTCAGATCTTCTTCTTCCTCACTTTGGAAGGGGGCGAGTGCTTCCTCTTAGCAGCCATGTCCTATGACCGCTATGTTGCTATTTGCCATCCACTGAGATACCCAGTCCTCATGAGCTGGCAATTATGCTTAAGAATGACTTTGGGATCATGGTTCCTTGGTGCAGCAGATGGGCTCATGCAGGCTGCTGCTACCCTGAACTTCTCATTTTGCAGGACACATGAGATTGATCACTTCTTTTGTGAGGCCCCCTCTCTGGTGCGTTTGGCTTGTGCTGACACTTCTGTCTTTGAGTATGCTATGTATGTGTGCTGCGTGTTAATGCTCCTAGTCCCCATTTCCCTCATCTTGATTTCCTATAGTCTCATCCTTGCTGCTGTTCTCCAGATGTGTTCTAATGAAGCCCGCAAAAAGGCTTTTACTACTTGCTCCTCACATATTTCCATGGTGGGACTGTTTTTTGGAGCAGCCATTTTTACCTACATGAGACCAAAATCCTTTAGGTCAGCTAACCATGATAAGATTGTGTCAGCATTTTATACCATCTTCACCCCTGTTCTAAACCCCGTCATCTATAGTCTGAGGAACAGTGAGGTCAAGGGAGCTCTGAGAAAGTGTATGGATCAGTGTGCTGCCTTAAGTCATGATTAAGATTACATTGATTATCCCCAGAGTTCACAGCTATAAAAAGTGATTGTGTAAAATTTCTTTGAGAAAGATTATATAGCCATTATATCTCTGTGTGTTATTTTTATTTTACTTTGGAATGTGTACAGATGTCCATATTTTGGTATCATTTATTAGGCTGTCATCAACAAATCAGACTGAGGATTGTTAAAAATCTGCTAATAAAAAATTCTTATTTGCATTTCTCTGATAATGAGTGATGTTGAGCATCTTTTCATGTGTTTATTAGCCATCTGTATGTTTTCTTTGGAGAAATGTCTATTTAGTTCTTTGGCCCATTTTTTGATTGGGTCATTTATTTTTCTGGATGGCTGCGATCCAAAAGTCTACAAATAATAAATGCTGGAGAGGGTGTGGAGAAAAGGGAACCCTCTTACACTGTTGGTGGGAATGCAA
>NW_011485938.1:22275-22443 GCF_000754665.1 Bison bison bison | reverse complement strand
AATGTCCATCAGCGGATGAACGGATAAGAAAGCTGTGGTACATATACACAATGGAGTATTACTCAGCCATTAAAAAGAATACATTTGAATCAGTTCTAATGAGGTGGATGAAACTGGAACCTATTATACACAGTGAAGTAAGCCAGAAGGAAAAAACACCAATACAGT
>NW_011485938.1:8606-22072 GCF_000754665.1 Bison bison bison | reverse complement strand
CCAGAAGGAAAAAACACCAATACAGTATACTAATGCATATATATGGAATTTAGAAAGATGGTAACAATAACCCGGTGTACGAGACAGCAAAAGAGACACTGATGTATAGAATAGTCTTATGGACTCTGTGGGAGAGGGAGAGGGTGGGAAGATTTGGGAGAATGGCATTGAAACATGTAAAATATCACGTAAGAAACGAGTTGCCAGTCCAGGTTCAATGCACGATACTGGATGCTTGGGGCTAGAGCACTGGGATGACCCAGAGGGATGGTATGGGGAGGGAGGAGGGAGGAGGGTTCAGGATGGGGAACACATGTATACCTGTGGCGGATTCATTTTGATATTTGGCAAAACTAATACAATTATGTAAAGTTTTAAAATAAAATAAAATAAAAAAAAATTCTTATGAAATGTTTCCACACCACATTTCATGATAAATGTTTTTTTTCAAATAATGAACAAAGTAGTCAAACAATATTGAAGTTTGTTGTTGTTTTTGAATTGAGGTATAATTTATAAACAATAGAATATTAATATCTGAAGGGTGCCTTTCAATAAGTTTCAGAAGCACATGTGCTGGTAACTTATACCCAGTAGCAAGAGACAAAATTTTCACAAGATCAAAAAATGCCCCTTATGCCCTTTTCCAATGAAACTCCTCAACCCAGAGACAAACACTGGTCTGCTTTGTATCTCTGTTAGTTTAACCTAATCTAGTATCCCATATAAGTGAAAACACAGTAGATATTTTTCTTTTATCTTATATCTTTCTCTCAACTTAATATGTTTTTAAAGAATTACATGCAATTTTATATCTATCAATAGTTTTTTTTTTCAATTGCTAAGTAGTGGTTCCTTGTATCACCATTTATTTATTCACTACCCTAATGATATTCATCTGGGCTATTTTCACTCTGGAATGTTATTGCTCAAGTTGCTTTTAATCTTTTTTTTAATATGTTATCATATATATTTATATATATGTATATATTTTACCTTTTTGGTAGATGCATGAATTACCTTTTAGTAATCTGCTTTCAAAGTGGATGTTTGACTTTAAACTCCCACTAGCAAAGCACATGAATAGCAGTTTCTCCAAATTAGTGGCAATTGCATGTGTTACTAACCTTTTGTGTTTATTGTAATTAATGTTATAATTCATTTGAATTTGATTTTCATTTCCCTTATGTGAAACAATGCTGCATACTTTTATATTAGCTTATTGCCTATTTGTATCTCTTTCTTTGTGAATGATTCATTCAGATGTTGAAAATAAAAACAAAGATAGCTGCTTCTAAAGCAAAACAATCTAGTTGTTTACTGATAGACAACACATACTGTTCAATGGAATATTTGATTTTTTAAATAAAATTATATTGGTTTACTTATCAAAAGATTTCTCATACTGTGTTTCCTTTCAATTTTTTAAGATTAACTGTTTTCATTGTACTGGATATGTATATGCTGAATATCTTCCACCTTCTCCACTGGACTGGGACTCTAGGCTTCTTTATTTTAATTATGTACTGTAACAAAATATTTCAATTACGTTGGTGGAATCATATTATTGGAAATACAAATTTTCGCTAGTATGCAGTACTCTTTACCCAAAGAAAGAATATAAAAAAATAGATTATGATATTTGTGTTTTGCTGTTCAAGGTATTGTGTACAAAAATAATAATCATTAGTTAATCTATGAAAGAAAGGAAAATTTTATTTTAGTCAACCTAAGGATTATAACCTATGGGACAGACTCTCAGAGAGCTCTGAGAACTGTTCAGATCAGGTAAGAGAGAAGGTCAATATATATGTGATCTTTATGAAGGGATATATGCAATCAAGCACACATCTTGGTAGACAGTTACTGCTATTTGCAAGGGACAGACATTTTCAATAAGGGTTTTAGTACTCTTCTAATTATTGAAAAATGCAAGAAATTGAGTTCATAAAATTTTTTCCTGGAAAAAAATTGTAACTATATAAAGGCCAACTCTAACAGTTTTCCCAGAGCACAAAATCCCACATCCTGGTCTTCACCCTGAACAGAGTTCAGGTTGTATTGTAGGTCAGCAACCTCAGTGGTTAATGACTTGATTCTCACAGAACTTAATGGTGAGAGTCTCTTTTTTATAATCCCTTCCCTCTCAGTATTACTTTTGACAAAATATGGGGAGGCACTTTATAACCAATTTGTCTCACATTGCTAGGAATGCTCATTCTTATGTTAGTCAAGATTTTGTTGCTTGGCCACTCAATGTGCTATTATTGCATTAGACCTTTTTAACAGTAGGCAAAGTCTTCTGAACTGTTTATCTTCCTCTTGTGTTATTATGTCCAGAAAATGGTTCACACTATTGTTTATTCCTATATTTAGAGTTATAATACTAAGATCATTGATCTTATACAACTATATATTTGCCCAATTGTTTCAAGTTACCTAGTCATCATTATTTTATCAGAGGCACAGTCACACATTTGGTAACGCGAGAAACAATTATTTTATAATATAGGCAGAATATAAGTGACAGAGCTAATAACATTTATAAGGTCATGAGAAAGTATTCAAGCTAAGAACTTCCATTAGATGTGATCTTATATTTCCCCAGTCATATGTTCTACTCTTTTCTGCACCAAAGGCAATGGCACCCCACTCCAGTACTCTTGCCTGGAAAATCCCATGGATGGAGGACCCTGGTGGGCCGCAGTCCATGGGGTCGCTAAGAGTCGGACACGACTGAGCGACTTCAATTTCACTTTTCACTTTCATGCATTGGAGAAGGAAATGGCAACCCACTCCAGTATTCTTGCCTGGAGAATCCCAGGGACGGGGGAGTCTGGTGGGCTGCCGTCTATGGGGTCGCACAGGAGTTGGACACGACTGAAGCGACTTAGCAGCAGCAACTATCTTTAAGGGGAACAAATTTTGGCATTTTATACAAAGTTCATCAAAGATGTTATATCTACATGCACAAGATGAATGGTAGGTCATCATGACACATTACAGATTGGGAAAGAAATGTTATCATCTAAAAAGTTACATTGCTGGCATCAGAAGAAGAAAAACTGATCTTTATGTTTGAGCAGGTATTTCTGCCTTTGAGGAGGTTTGATGAATACATAATGCTGGGGGGTTGGGAGGAGATCCAAACGGGCACAGAAAATCTTTATGTCCAAATTTTTCTTGTCTTGCCTTAAAATAGGAATCTTATTTTGTTAGTTTATTCCTTTTTTGTCTCCTGCTAAGTGAATACACACCTATAATAATTTTCAGCCAAGAAATTTGACAAATGTAAAGAGGCCTTTGGTTTTACAAAGAAAATAGTTACAGGTATCAATATACATTTGTTAATACATCTACATATTTGCAAATATGTAAGCAGTCACTTCCAAAAATAAAACAATTAAATATAAAGATAACTGTAATACAATAATTTAAAATAACTTCTTTAGAAATTCCTTTTTATTTTTTAAAGGTTCCATTTTTGTTGAACCTGAATCCCAACTTTCACAACTTTTTCTTTTTTCGAATAACACTTTTGTACAAATTGTTTACTCAATCTCACATGAATTAAAAGGAAGTATGGTCTAAAGATGACAATATCAAGGAGAATGGCACAAAGTCAATTCTGCAGGTCCCTGGGGTCTTCCGGAAGTGGTACCCAGAGATTTAGAAGAAAGGTTAGTTGCTGAATTTACCTTAAACCTGAATACCATGTTTAAGAAATGAAATTTAGCCCTTTTATTGTATTTAAACCTTGCTTGTTTTGCTAAACACAGCCATATTTTGATCAAAAGATAATTTCATAAAATAATTTATTTCCAGGATCCCTTTAAGGTACAACATCATAAAATAACTATAACCACAATGATAAAATTAAACATAAACTAGCTTTTTATTCATGGATTACTTTGTGATGCATTTTGCTTAACATTCTGCCTTCATTTTCTTATTTTAATTATTGTCATAACCTTATGAAGAAGTTTCAGTGTTAGCTTTCATGTTTGAAAAATAGAGAGGTTTATTGGGGGGAAAATTCATGGTCTGCTTTTACACAGATCTGAACTTAGTTGTCTGATTTTAGAAAGTTTATACTCAAGGAAGGATCAGTTTTAGAAGTAGGACCGTAGACACACCTACTGGTCCACAATACAGATATGTATGTGAAATAGCCATCCTTTGTCTTTCATAAAAAAGCAAGATATTGCTGAATGAAGTCCTTATTTGGTAAAACAGTTGAAGTTTGTGAAGAAACACTACTTTAGATGATGAGTTCTGGGGCAAGAACTTCAGGACTTGAAAGTCTGGATGATCTGTAAAAATGTTGAACTGCTGCTTAATTTATGTGCACCCCATGAAGTACTTTGTTGATTAAATAATAATTGTGACATGTTAATAAATAAAAGATGCTTAAATTTTCTCTGACATCTAAAGTTGCTCAATAATTTTTGGTTGTCAAAATAATAATGTGTCATACAGGCACATAAGCTGAAAGTTTTTTTTGATACATTTACATACATATTCCAGTTTATTTGGTGATCATTTAATTAATCATGAACCTATTAAAAACTAAAATAGTTCTGTAACTGTTCTGTCCTGGAGCTTCTGCCTATGTAAGCGACAGACTATACACAGAAACCTTAACAGACAGTGAATTCTTCAGCCTTTAAGAGTAGAAGTAAAATGTGCTAAGAAAAAAATGAATAATGGGAAAGATGTCAGAGAAGGCATTCCCTCCTCTCTTTGTTAAATGTTTAATCTCACTTTATACAAGCAATGCTGATATAGACTAATCCCTCATCCCTATGACACAAGGGGTCTTCTGCTATACCTGGAGGAAAACCTGGTCTGTCGCAGTGCCCCTACTTTCTTCCTCAGAAATTATTTAATCATGCTACCTTTAATTCCTTTTTTGGCTGTCCCATGGGAACACAGTTTTCTGTGTTGCCTTAGCAAAAAGGTGGTTGCTTTCTATTCCAGAAGCCACAATAAGCAATACTATGAGTTAGATGTCATGTCAACTTCTCCTTGTCTCTCTCAAACCATTTGTACCCCATGTCTCTGCAAACCTTTGGCTACACTGAAGCAAATGCTTGGAATGAGGCATCACGCCTTGTCTCTTATTCACTCTGGAAGAAGTGATGTTGAAGCACACACTTGAATGAGGTAAGAAAAGACCAGGCATCACTGAGGAGAGTGTCACCTGTAGTCTATGAGGCACCAGTCAGGCTAATGTGTTAGATGTAAAAAGACTAAGCAAGAATGTCCTATTCTAGGTAGTAGGAGCCTGGTAAAGGAATGACATGGGATGTGGATCTTGAGGAGACTTCAGGGACCAGGTTAAGAAGGAATGCATAGATTATGTTCAATATGCAGAGAGTACAATTAAGCACAAACATTGAAAATGTAGAGTAAACATGCTATATTGACAGACATGTCTACTTCTGAACAAGAAAGAAAAATAAGGAAGAGAGGTATAAGTAGAGCAAGGTAGATTCCATGGAAAGTGAATTTAACATAAACTCTTAGAGCGAAAAATCTCAAAGCCCTTAGAAATAGTGAGGAAGAATGTGTATGTGGAAGAAAGTATATGGGTGTGGGCAAATACACATGAAACCAAGATATAAAAGTTTCTTCACTGGATATAGGAACTAAAGATGTAATTTTATTTTATCTTTATTTATTTGCTTATTAGAATGTTCATGAGATGCAACACAGTGGAATATTTGAATTCTTGAAACTATTTTAGGAAGAATAACTTAAACCAGGCCAAAAATGCATTTATGTGCATGTATTTATGTGTCTGTAGTTTATTTGCTTGTTTAGTTGCCAAGTCATTTTCAACTCTTTTGCAACCTCATTGACTGTAACCTGCCAGGCTTCTCTATATACATACCAGCTCAGTTCAGTCACTCAGTCATGTCTGACTGTTTGTGAGCCCATGAACTGCAGCACACCAGGCTTCCCAATCCATTACCAATTCCCAGAGCTTGCTCAAACTCATATCCATCGAGTTGGTGAGGCCATTCAACCATCTCATCCTCTGTCTTCCCCTTCTCCTCCTGCATTCAATCTTTCCCAACATCAGGGTCTTTTCCAGTGCGTCAGTTCTTTGCATCAAGTGGAAAAAGTATTGGAACTTCAGCTTCAGCATCAATCCTTCCAATGAATATTCAGGACTAATTTCGTTTATGATGGACTTGTTGGGTCTCCTTGCAGTCCAAGGGACTCTCAAGAATTTTTTCCAATGCCACATTCAAAAGCATCAATTCTCCGGTGCTCAGCTTTCTTTATAGTCCAACTCTTACATCCATACATGACTGCTGGAAAAACCATAGCTTTAACTAGACAGACTTTATTGGAAGAGTAATGTCTCTGCTTTTTAATATGCTAAGTTGGTCATAGCATTTCTTCCAAAGAGAAAGCATCTTTTAATTTCATGGCTGCAGTCACCATCTGCAGTGATTTAGAGCCCAAGAAAATAAACTTTGTCACTGTTTCCATTGTTTCCCCATCTATTTGCCATGAATTGATGGGACCAGATGCAATGATCTTAGTTTTCTGAATGTTGATCTTAGTTTTCTGAATGTTGAGCCAACATTTTCACTCTCCTCTTTCACTTTCATCAAGAGGCTCTTTAGTTCTTCTTCACTTTCTGCCATAAAGGTGGTGTCATCATCATATCTGAGGTTATTGATATTTCTTCCAGCAATCTTGATTCCAGCTTGTGCTTCATCCAGCCTGGCATCTTGCATGAATTACTCTGTACATAAGTACATTAAATAAACAGGGTGACAACATACAGCCTTGACGTACTCCTTTCCCAATTTGGAACCACCTCTTGTTCCATGTCCACTTCAAACTGTTGCTTCTTGGCCTGCATACAGATTTCTCAGGAGGCAGGTAAAATGATCTGGTATTTTCATCTCTTGAAGAATTTCCCACAGTCTGTTGTGATCCACACAGTCAAAGGCTTTGGTGTAGTCAATACAGCAGAAGTAGATGTATTTCTGGAACTCTTATTTTTTCAATGCTCCAAATGAATGTTGGCAATTTGATCTCTGGTTCCTCTGCCTTTTCTTAACTCAACTTGAACTTCTCGCAGTTCACATTTCAGGTACTGTTGAAGACTGGCTTGGAGAATTTTGAACATTACTTTGCTAGTACGTCAGATGAGTGCAATTGTGACATAGTTTGAACATTCTTTGACATTGCCTTTCTTTGGGATTGGAATGAAAACTGATCTTTTCCAGTCCTGTGGCCACTGATGAGTTTTCCAAATTTGCTGCAATATTGAGTGTGGCACTTTAACATCATCTTTTAGGATTTGAAATAGCTCAACTGGAATTCCATCACCTCTGCTAGCTTTGTTTGTAGCGATGCTTCCTAAGGCCCACTTGACTTCACACTCCAGGATGTCTGGCTCTAGGTGAATGATCACACCATCATGGTCATCTGGGTCCTGAAGATCTTTTTTTGTATAGTATTCTTTTTCAGATTATATCACATTATAGGTTATTGCATGGTATTGAATATCATTTTCTGTGCTATACAGGAGGTAATTGTTGGTTATCTGTGGTTATCTACTGTATATAGAGTAAGCAGTGTGTGTATATTAATCCCAAACTCTTGATTTCTCCTTCCCTGATTTCCCCTTTTGGCAACCATAGGTTTGTTTTCCATGAATGTGAGTCTGTTTTTATTTTGTAAACAAGTTCACTTGTATTACTTTTTTTTTTTTTTTTAGATTCTGTGTATAAATGGGCTTCCCAGGTGGTGCTAATGGTAAAGAACCCACCTGCTCATGCAGGAGACATAAAAGATGTGAGTTCGATCCCAGAGTTGAGGAAGATCCCCTGTAGGAGGGCATGGTAACCTACTACAGTATTCTTGCCTGGAGAATCTCATGGACAGAGGAGCCTGGTGGGCTATGGTCCACACAGTCACAAAGAGTCAGGCACAATTAAAGCATTGTAAGTGATAGCATATGATATTTGTCTTTCTTTCTGGCTTACTTCACTTACTATAATAATCTAGGTCCACGTATGTTGCTGCAAATGTCATTATTTCATTCTTTTTTAAAGGCTGAGTAATATTCCATTATCTATTTCTCTACCTCTATATCTATTTATTATCTCTCTGTATATATCTGTATATATACTACAACTTCTGTATTCATTCATCTGTAAACATTTAGGTTGCTTCAATGTCTTGGTTATTATTATTAGTGCTGCAATGAACATTGGTGCACATGTATCTTTAAAAAAAAAAATTCATCTTTTCAGAATACATGGCCAGGAGTGAGATTGCTGGATCATATGGGAGTTATATTTTTAGTTTTTAAGGCACCTCCATACTATTCTTCATAGTGGTTGCTCCAATTTACTTTCTCACCAGTAGAAGGACTCCCTTTTCTCCCTAACTTCTCCAGCATTTATTATTTATAGACTTTTTGATAATGGCCATTCTGACCAGTCCGAGGTGATATCTCATTGTGGTTTTGATTTGCATTTCTCTAATAATTACCTATGACAAGCATCTCTTCATGTACCCATCAGCCATATGCATGTCTTCTTGAAGAAATGTCTATTTAAGTCTTCTGTTCACTGTTTTTGTTTGTTTGTTTTGGATACTGAGCTGTATGAGCTATTTGTATATTTTGGAACTAAATCCTTGCTGATTACATCATTTGTAAATATTTTCTCCCATTCAGTAGGTTGCTTTGTTGCTTTGTTTTTTATTTATGGCATAAAATCTTTTAAGTTTAATTGGGTCCCACTTGTTTCTTTCTGCTTTTGTTTCCATTACTGTAGGAGACAAAATAAAAAAAAATATTACTTTGATTTATGTCAAAGAGTGTTCTGTCTATGGCTTCCCCTGCAAGGGCGTGGGTTCCATACCTAGTAGGGGAACTAACTTCTTGAAAGCAAAAGAGCAAACAAAACCTAAAGTCAGCAGAAGAAAGGGGGCAATGATAAAAGAGATAATAAATAAAATAGAGATTAAAAAGCAATAGAAATAAAACCAAGAACTTCCTTTTTTTTTTTGAAAGGATGAAGAAAATCAAAAAACTCTGGCCAGGCTCACCAAGAAAAAAAAAAAAGAGAGAGAGAGAAAGAATGCAAATA
This sequence comes from Bison bison bison, assembly GCF_000754665.1. NCBI lineage: Eukaryota > Metazoa > Chordata > Mammalia > Artiodactyla > Bovidae > Bison > Bison bison. The sequence continues at coordinate 12,944 of NW_011485938.1, read as the reverse complement.
AACAAAATAAGAACTGAAAGAGGAAAAATACAAACTAATATCAGAGAAATAAAACAAAAAACATAAGAGAATATTATAGAAAACTATAGGCCAACACAGAGAAGGCAATGGCACCCCACTCCATTCCTCTTGCCTGGAAACTTCCATGGATGGAGGGGCCTGGTAGGGTGCAGTCCATGGTGTCGCGAAGAGTCGGACATGACTGAATGACTTCACTTTCACTTTTCACTTCCATGCATTGGAAAAGGAAATGGCAATCCACTTCAGCGTTCTTGCCTGGAGAATCCTGCACAGAGTCGGAGGCGACTGAAGCCACTTAGCAGCAGCAGCATAGGCCAACAAATTTGACAACCTAGAAGAAATGATCAAGTTTCTAGAAATATACAGTCCACCAAAACTGAATCAAGATACAATAGATAACCTGAACAGACTGATCACTAGAGGTGAAATAGAATTTGTCCTTAATAAAAGAATTCTTATAAACAAAAGTCTAGGACTGAATGGATTCACAGGGAAGTTATACATACATACAAAGTTCGCTATTCTTTATATTCTGCAATACTTTTATAATTTTTGTTCCTTGGCCATTCTAACTATGGTCCTACTTTACGACATTCACAAAGTTCATTCCCTGTGGACACTCTACTACCAGAAATTTAAATAATTATTTCCCCTAGTGTTTTCAAAGTCTCTAGTGAAAAGTGTCTCTTTTATAAATAATTCATCCATATTCCTCCAACATAAACTAGTCACTGTCTCATCCTGACCCTCTACATTTCCCTTTACCTTTTCTTCACATATAGTGGAATCATTTGTTTATCCTCACATAAAGTGGTACACATCTTTGTGTGTGTTTCTGTCTCTCTATTCTTGAATAAACATAATTTGAAAGCCTACTTTTATATATGAAAAAGACTTAGTGTTTATATATTTGTTGAATAAATGAATAGAACTTATATAGATTAGCTTACTAGTCAGCAAATATCACACCTTTCTGACACATACAGTTATGATGTGTGCATATAAGGTGTGTGTTTTCTTGATCCCTTGACACTGGCCTTGACCAAGTGACTTGACTAATAGAATATGGATGAATTTGGGGGTATGATAGCCAAAGCTTATCCTGTAAGTTTGAAATTCTACCATGAAGTGAGCATTCCCTGACTGAGATTTGGACTCTGTAAGCCAACTAAAATAGAGTTCCAGGGGCAAAAACTGATTGTTTGATGTAAACAGTAATTTCATTCTTCATGGTTACTTTATGAACATGTATTCAACAAGATTGCAATTTGGTCAGGTGTTATTTTGAGAATTCTGATAAAAAACTATTTCTTAAATTTATGACAAATACCTGAATAGCATATTGTATCTGTTTAGTCCTGAAGTCATGTCCAACTCTTTTGCGACCTCATGGACTGTGGCCACCAGACTCTTCTGTCTATGGAATTTCCCAGGCAAGGTGCTGGAGTGGGTTGCCATTTCATTCTCCAAGGATTCTTCTGACTCAGGGACCTAACTTGCGTCTTCTACATTGGCAAGAGGATTCTTTACCACTGAGCCACCTGGGAAGTCCAGAGTAGCATATTGTAAGGCATTGTAAATTGAAGAAGTGTAAATTGAAGAGCTGCTTTTATACTTTTCCAGCCATATTACCCATGCTTAGAATGAAATTTAGACTAATAAAAATAGACAAGAAAAATTAATTAATTATATTGTCATTTCACTGAATAAAACCATGTGCTATATCTGGAAGGCTGAACATCTGTCTGTAATATCATACAAATTTGAATTGCTTTAAATTATTTTCAAAATAAATTTTAACTGAGTAATTATCAGATCATATGATATTAATGATGCTGATCTTGATACACACTCATTTCAAAACATTTGTACTCAAATTAAAAAAGATAAGCTTTCATTCCAATCTCAAAGACGGGTAATACCAAAGATTGTTCAAACGACTGTACAACTGGACTCATTTTACATGCTACTAAGGTTATGCTAAAAATCTTTCAAGCTAGGCTTTAGCAGTACATGAACTGAGAACTTGCAGATTTACAAGCTAGGTTTAAAAAAGGTAGAGGAACCAGAACTAAAGTTGCCAACATTCCTTGGATCATAGAGAAAGCAAGACAATTCCAGAAAAACATGTAATTCTGATTCATTGACTATGCTAAATATTTTGACTGTGTGGATCACAGGAAACCGGAAAATTACTAAAGAATACCAGTACAACAAGGCTGTACATTGTCATCCTGCTGATTTAATATATAGGCAGAGTACATCATGCAAAATGCCAGGCTGGGTGAATCTTAAGCTGGAATTAAGATTTCCAGAAGAAATATCAATGACTTCAGATATGCAGATGATACCACTCTAATGGCAAAAATTGAAGGGGAAGTAAAGAACCTCTTGATGAGGGTGAAAGAGGGTGAACAAACTGACTTAAAATTCAACATTCAAAAAACTAAGATCATGTCATCTGTCCCATCACTTCATGGCAAATAGAAGGGGAAAAGGTGGAAGCACCGACAGATTTTATTTTGGGGGGCTCCAAAATCACTGCAGATGATGACAGCAGCCATGAATTCAAAAGACATTTGATGTTTGGAAGGAAAGCTATGACAAAACTAGATAGCATGTTAAAAAGCAGAGACATCATTTTACCATCAAAGGTCCATACAGTCAAAGCTATGATTTTTCCAGTAGTCATGTACAGATGTGATAGCTGAACCATAAAGAAGGCTGAGTGCTGAAGAATTCATGCTTTTGAATAGTAGTGATGGAAAAGACTCCTGAGAGTCCCTTGGACAGCAAGGATATCAAACCAGTCAATCCTAAAGGAAATCAAACCTGAATATTCTTTGAAAGGACTGATGCTGAAGCTGAAGCTCCAATATTTTGGCCATCTGATGCAAGGAGCTAACTCATTGGAAAAGATCCTGATGCTGGCAAAGATTGAAGGGAAAAGGAGAACTAGATGACAGAAGATGAGATGTTTATATAGCATCACTGATGTAATGAACATGAGCAAACTCTGGGAAACAAAGGAAGACAGAGGAGCCTGGCATGCTGCAATCCACAAGATTGCAGAGTCAGACATGACTGAGCAACTGAACAGCAACAATCTAGGTAATATAATAATTTACTCTACAAGGCATGACTCTAGAACAAGGAGAAAACAAAAATGTATCCTATGAAGAAATTATTTTGAAAGACTCATAAAATGTCTATAAACTGTTTAAATTTTACTGCACTTTATTTTATTTTTAATATTTTTATGTGGACTATGTTTTCCTAAAAATCTTATTGAATTTGTTACAATATTGCACTAAATATTCCAGCAAATTTGGAAAACACAGCAGTGGCCACATGACTGGAAAAGATCAGTTTAAATTCCAATCCCAAAGAAGGCCATTATCAAAGAATGTTCAAACTACCACACAATTGCACTCATTTCACACACTAGCAAAGTAATGCTCAAAATTCTTCAAGCCAGGCTTCAATAGAATGCTAATCAGTAAATTTCAGATGTTCAAGCTGGAAAAGTCAGAAGAACCAGAGATCAAATTGCCAATATTCATTGGATCATAGAAAAAAGCAAGAAAATTCCAGAAAAACATCTACTTCTGCTTCATGGACTGTGTGATACGCCTTTGACTGTGTGGATCACAACAAACTGTGGAAAATTCTTAAAGCGATGGGACTACCAGACCATCTTACCTGCCTCCTGAGAAACCTGTATGCAGGTCAAGAAGCAACAGATAGAATTAGACATGGAACAACAGACTGGTTCTAAATTGGGAAAGGAGTATGTCTAGGCTGTATGTTGTCACTATTTATTTAATTTATATGCAGAGTGCACCATGAAAAATGCCTGGCTGGATGAAGCACAAGATAGAATCAAGATTGCCAGGAGAAATATCAATAACCTCAGATATGCAGATCATGTCAACTTTATGGCAGAAAGCAAAGATCTAAAGAACTTCTTGAAGGTGAAAGAGGAGAGTGAAAAAGCTGGCTTAAACTCAACATTGTGAAAACTAAGATTATGACACCTGGTCCATCAGATCAGATCAGATCAGATCAGTCACTCAGTCGTGTCTGACTCTTTGCGACCTCGTGAATCGCAGCATGCCAGGCCTCCCTGTCCATCACCAACTCCCAGAGTTCACTCAGACTCACGTCCATCGAGTCAGCGATGCCATCCAGCCATCTCATCCTCTGTCGTCCCCTTCTTCTCCTGCCCCCAATCCCTCCCAGCATCAGAGTCTTTTCCAATGAGTCAACTCTTCGCATGAGGTGGCCAAAGTACTAGAGCTTCAGCTTCAGCATCAC
>NW_011485938.1:7171-7615 GCF_000754665.1 Bison bison bison | reverse complement strand
ACATATTGCTGAAGCCTGGCTTGGAGAATTTTGATCATTACTTTACTAGCATGTGAGATAAGTGCAATTGTGCGGTAGTTTGAGCATTCTTTGGCATTGCCTTTCTTTGGGATTGGAATGAAAACTGACCTTTTCCAGTCCTGTGGCCACTGCTGAGTTTTCCAAATTTGCTGGTATATTGAGTACATCACTTTCACAGCATCATCTTTCAGGATTTGAAATAGCTCAACTGGAATTCCATCACCAACACTAGCTTTGTTTGTAGTGATGTTTGCTAAGGCCCACTTGACTTCACATTCCAGGATGTCTGGCTCTAGGTCAGTGATCACACCATCTTGATTATCTGGATCGTGAAGATCTTTTTTGTACAGTTCTTCTGTGTATTCTTGCCACCTCTTCTTGATATCTTCTGCTTCTGTTAGGTCCATACCATTTCTATCCTTT
>NW_011485938.1:4184-7071 GCF_000754665.1 Bison bison bison | reverse complement strand
GAGATCTCTAGTCTTTCCCATTCTGTTTTTTTTCCTCTATTTCTTTGCACTGATCACTGAGGAAGGCTTTCTTATCTCTTCTTGCTATTCTTTGGAACTCTGCATTCAGATGCTCATATCTTTCCTTTTCTCCTTTGCTTTTCGCTTCTCTTCTTTTCACAGCTATTTGTAAGGCATTATTGTTATATAATCATAAATACAGAGCTCCCCAACAAAGGGACTGAGGGAATTGGACTTTGGAGGCCAGTGGGATTTGATTACAGAACTTCCACAGGACTAGCGAAACAGATTGTTGGAGGGCACAAACAAAACCTTGTGCACACTGGGAGCCAGGAGAAAGGAGCAGTGTTCCCACAAGAGACTGAGTCAGCCTTGCCTGTGAGTTTCCAGGAGTCTCTGGTGGAAGCATGGGTGGATAGTTTGGCCTCAGGCAACAAATAGGGAGGGAACACAGCCACACCCATCAATAGAAAATTAGATTAGAGAGTTACTGAGCATGGCCCCACCCAACAGAAAAAGACCCAATTTCACCCACTGTCAGTATCTCCCAGCAAGAAACTTGCATAACCCTCTTATCCTGATTGATCAGAGGACAAACATAATGAAAATCACAATCACAGAAAATTAACCAAACTGATCCCATGGGCCACAGCCTTGTCTAACTCATTGAACAATGGGCCATGCTGTGTAGGGCAACCCAAGAAGGACAGGTCATGGTGGAGAGTTCTGACAAAATGTGGTCCACTGGAGAAAGGACTGGCAAACCACTTCAGTACTCTTGCCTCAAGAACCCCATGATCACTATGAAAAGGCAAAAAGATATTACACTGGAAGATGAATTCCCCAGGTCGCTAGGTGCCCAATATGCTACTAGAGAAGAGTGGAGAAATAAAGTCAGAAAGAATGAAGAGATGGAGCCAAAGCGAAAACAACACCCAGTTATGGATGTGACTGGTGACGGAAGTAAAGTCTGATGCTATAAATAGCAATATTGCATAGGAACCTGGAATATTAGGTTCCTGAATCAAGGTAAGTTGGAAGTGGTCAAACATGAGATGGCAAGAGTGAACATTGACATTTTAGGAATCAGTGAACTAAAATGAATTGGAATGGGTGAATTTAATTCAGATGACCATTGTATCTACTACTGTGGGCAAGAATCCCTTAGAAGAAATGGAATTAGCTCTCATAGTCAAAAAAAAGAGCCCAAAATTCAGTACTTGGGTATAATCTCAAAAAAGACAGAATGATCTCTGTTTGTTTTCAAGGCAAACCATTCAGTATCATAATAATCCAAGTCTATGCCACAAGTACCAATGCCAATGAAGCTGAAATCAAATGGTTCTATGATAACCTACAAGAAGTTCTATAACTAACACCCAAAAAAGATATCCTTATCATCATATGGGATTGGAATGCAAAAGTAGGAAGTCAAGACATATCTGGAGTAACAGGCAAATTAGGCCTTGGAGTACAAAATGAAGCAGGGCAAAGGGTAACAGAGATTTGCCAACAGAATGCACTGGTCATAGCAAACACCCTCTTCCAACAACACAAGAGAAGACTCTACACATGGATATCACCAGATGGTTGATACCAAAATCAGACTGATTATGTTCTTTGCAGCCCAAGATGGAGAAGCTCTATACAGTCAGAAAAAACAAGACCAAGAGCTGACTGTGGCTCAGATCATGAACACCTTATTTCCAAATTCAGACTTAATTGAAGAAAGTAGAGAAAACCACGTGACCACTCAGGTATGACCTAAGTCAAATACCTTATGATTATACAGAAGAAGTGACAAATAGACTCAAAGGATTTGATTTGATAGACAGAGTGCCTGATGACTGTGGACAAAGGTTCATGAGGTTGTACAGGAGGCAGTGATCAAGACCATCCCCGAGACAAAGAAATGAAAAAGTCAAATGGTTGTGTGAGGGGGCCTTACAAGTAGCTGAGAAAAGAGAAGCTAAAAGCAAAGGAAAAAAGGAAATATATACCTACCTGAATGCAGAGTTCCAAAGAATATCAAGGACAGATAAGAAAGCCTTCCTCAGTGATCAGTGTAAAGAAATAGAATAAAACAATAGAATGGGAAAAACTAGAGATCTCTTCAAGAAAATTAGAGATAGCAAGGGAACATTTCATGCAAAGATGGGCTCGATAAAAGACAGAAATGATATGGACCTAACAGAAGCAGAAGATATTAAGAAAAGGTGGTAAGATTATGCAGAAGAGTTATACAAAAAAGATTTTAGTGATCCAGAACCACGATGGTGTGGTCACTCACCTAGAGTCAGACATCCTGTAATCAAAGTCAGGTGGGCCTTAGGAAGCATCACTATGAACAAAGCTACTGGAGGTGATGGAATTCCTTCTCAAGGGGATTTTCCCAACCCAGGGATTGAACCCAAGTCTCCCACATTGCAGGCAGATGCTTTACCATCTGAACCACCAGGAAAACCCATCAGAGGACATGAGTTTGAGCAAATTCTGGGAGATAATGAAGGACAGGGAAACCTGGCATGAGACTGAAAACAATCAGATATGACCAAGCAACTGATCAACAACAATCTGAGGCAATCTACTTATCTCAAAATCCTTAACATATGCAATGATTTTATAATACAAAGCAACACTCACAATGGATTAGTATCTGTTATCCTGAGGGACCATTACTTAGCCTCCAAAAATTTACCTCAGCTTCAGAGAGAGCTCTCATTCATGGTTTCAGTCGAATTCTCTGAATAAAAATCAGTCATTTGTAAAGTTTTGAGTCAAAATTTCTTCTGATATGCTTGTAGTAATAACTTTTTCTCCTCTGCATTTGGAATCCTGTGACAAAAATGTTTATAAGTTACTGACCTGGAGTCTCTTGAAACTTTTT
>NW_011485938.1:411-669 GCF_000754665.1 Bison bison bison | reverse complement strand
ACAAGCAAAAGAGATTAAGAAGTGACAAGAATACACAGAAGAACTGTACGAAAAATATCTTAAAGACCCAGATAACTATGATGGTGTGGTCACTCACCTAGAACCAGATATCCCGGGAGATGAAGTCAAGTGGGACTTAGGAAGCATTACAATGAACAAAGCTAGTGGAGATGATGGACTTCCAGCTGAGGTATTTCAAATCCTTAAAGATGATGCTGTTAAAGTGCTGCACTCAATATGCCAGTAAGTTTGGAAAAT
>NW_011485938.1:0-311 GCF_000754665.1 Bison bison bison | reverse complement strand
GGGAAAGGAGCAGTGACCCAACAAGAGACTGAGTCATACCTGCCTGTAAGCATTTGAGGGTCTCCTGTTCAGTAGCCATGGGTTGAAAGCGGCCTGTCTTGGGGACAGAGGCACTGGCAGCAGCAGTCCTGAGAGGCATGTGTTGGCATAAGTTCTTTTTGGAGGTCACCAATAGCCCTACCACAGAGCCTATAGACTCCAGGCTGGATCACCTCAGGCCAAACAGCTAACAAGGAGGGAAAACAAGGTATCAGAAAACAATCTTTGATTAAAGATTTACTGGGCATGGCCCTGCCCACCAAAGCAAGACC
>NW_011485937.1:19828-26590 GCF_000754665.1 Bison bison bison | reverse complement strand
ATCTGTTATCCTGAGGGACCATTACTTAGCCTCCAAAAATTTACCTCAGCTTCAGAGAGAGCTCTCATTAATAGTTTCAGTCGAATTCTCTGAATAAAAATCAGTCATTTGTAAAGTTTTGAGTCAAAATTTCTTCTGATATGCTTGTAGTAATAACTTTTTCTCCTCTGCATTTGGAATCCTGTGACAAAAATGTTTATAAGTTACTGACCTGGAGTCTCTTGAAACTTTTTTCTCTGATTCTTCCACCTGTCATCTCCATTTTTTCACTAAACCAACCTACAGTGAGAGTTTTATTTATTATTATTTCAGTTTGGTTACTATTGTTTTGGTTCCATAATAATCATTTATTTCCCCTTTTGTCTACTTTTTCATTGCTAGATTTTCTATTCACTTAAAAGTTTTGTCATTCAATAGCCAGTTTAAAGTGTTGTCAGATAATTGCAACATCTGTCGTGATCGCTTTAGTATTGATAGTTGATGATTTCCTTTTCCAAAAATTTGAGATTTTCTTAGTTCTTCAAACTTTCTTATATTCAGCTTCAATCTGCAAACTATTTTTTTATGCTGAGATGAACTTCTCTAAAATACCTTTTCAATTTCTATCATCAACTGAAATCTAAGAGACAACAAGGAAGCCAGATGCTGTATTCCTAGAATTGAGAACAGTGCTGAATATTTAGCATGCATATTATATACAATGTCAACATACCAAAATCAATTGTCAAAAATTGATTGGAAAATAAAATTTAATAATACAATGAAACTTAGGATATGATAAAATTTCTAAGAGAAATTCTAGTGAAAGACGTACAAAACTTTTACACCAAAAGCTGCAAATATTTCTGAAAAGTGAAAGACTTATCTAAAAGGAATAACATACCCCATGATCATAGATTAGAAGACCAACACTGTAAAATGAATTATAAATACAAAGAGAATTATAAATTCAATGCCATGCTGATTTGTTTCTAAAATGATGTCAGTTTTGAAGAAGAATCTAAATGTTTGTTTTTATTTACATAAAAGTGGAGATATGTTAGTGGCAAATTCATCAAAGCTATTCATCAAATATCATCAAGTAGCTTGTGGAAATGTAATCAGTAAAATCTTCTATTATACAACTACAGGCTGTTGAATAAAATACACACATCTAGCTTCTTCATCTATTTATGGGCACATCTCTGCCTGGAATTTTATGGTTAAATAATTCTTAGATTCCACATATGTTTCCCTTTCCCTTTGCTTAAACATTCTAAGATATGAAGTAACATTTGCACTTATCCTCAAAGTTACAGTTTAATTCCCTGTATTGTGGAATAAAAATATATAAGAGCTGGGAGTCATACAGGATGATAAACTATCTAGCTATAATAATGTAAGTATAATTGTCATGTACTGTATATTGATGATTATATCCTGATAAATATAAAATTGTCATGAAAACTTTTGAATGGAGATTAAGAAAAGGTGGCAGATTAGAAAGATGTGTGCTCATTTTCTCCTGTGAGAACACCAAAATCAAAACTAGCTGTTGAACAATCAACAGGAGAACACTGGAAGCCACCAAAAAAGATATCCCAAGTCCAAGGACAAAGGAGAAGCTACAATGAGACTGTAGGAGGGGCACCATCACAGAAAAATCAAATTCCATACTTGCTAGGTTTGCGGCCCACAGACTGGAGAGTAATAAAGCCAAAGAAGTTTTTACATTGTTGGAAGGTTTTAGGCACCACATCAGACTTCCCAACCTGGGGGCCCAGCAAAGAGACTGGGAACCCCCAGGGAATCTGACTTTGAGGACAGTGGGATTTGATTACAGAACTCCCAAAGGACTGGGAGAAACAGAGACTCTTGGAGGGTACAAACAATATCTTGTGCATACCAGGACCCAATGGAAAGGAGCAGTGACCCAACACGAGACTGAGTCATACCTGCCTGTAAGCATTTGAGGGTCTCCTGTTCAGTAGCCATGGGTTGAAAGCCGCCTGTCTTGGGGACAGAGGCACTGGCAGCAGCAGTCCTGAGAGGCATGTGTTGGCATAAGTTCTTTTTGGAGGTCACCAATAGCCCTACCACAGAGCCTATAGACTCCAGGCTGGATCACCTCAGGCCAAACAGCTAACAAGGAGGGAAAACAAGGTATCAGAAAACAATCTTTGATTAAAGATTTACTGGGCATGGCCCTGCCCACCAAAGCAAGACCCTGTTTTCTCCACAGTCAGTCCCTCCCATCAGGAAGCTTGCACAACCCTCTATCCACAGCCATCAAAGGGCAGACAGAAGAAGTAAGAATTGCAATTCCAAGACCTCCAAAATGAAAAGCACAATCACAATAACCAAAATGATCACATGGATCACAGCCTTGTACAACTCAATGAAGCTATGAGCCATACTATGCAGGGCCACCCAAGAATGGCAGGACATGGTGGAGAGTTCTGACAAAACTTGGCCCACTGGAGAAAGGACTGGCAATCCACTTCAGTATTCTTCCCTCAAGAACTCCATGAACAGTATGAAAAGGCAAAAATAAATGACACTGGAAGACGAGCCACCCAGGTTGGTAGGTGTTCAATATGCTACTAGGGAAGAGTGGAAAAACCACTCCAGAAAAAATGAAGAGGCTGGGTCAAAGAGGAAACAAGTGTCAGTTGTAAATGTGCCTATAGATGAAAGTAAAGTCCAATGCTATAAACAACAATATTGCATAGGAATCTGGAATGTTAGGTCCATGAATCAAGGCAAACTGGATGTGGTCAAGTAAGAGATGGCAAGAGTGAACATTGACATTTTAAGAATCAGTGAACTAAAATGAAAGGGAATGGGGATATTTCATTAAAATGACCATTACATCTACTACCGTGGGCAAGAATCCCTTAGGAGAAATGGAGTAACCCTCATATTAAACAAAAGAGTGCAAAATGCAGTACTTGGATGCAATCTCACAAATATGACAGAATGATCTAAGTTTGTTTCCAAGGAAAACCATTCAGCATCACAGCAATTCAAGTCTATGCCCCAAACACTAATGCTACAGAAGCTGAAACTGAACCATTCTATGAAAACCTACGAGACCTTCTAGAACTAACACCAAAAAGAGATGTCCTTTCCATCACAGGGGATGGGAATGCAAAAGCAGGTAGTCAAGAGACCCTGGAATAACAGGTAACATTGGCCTTGGAATACAAAATGAAGCCAGGCAAAGGCTAACAGGGTTTTGTCAAGAGAACATACTGACCACAGCAAATATCCTCTTCCAACAACACGAAAGGTGACTCTACAAATGGACATCACCAGATGGTCAATACTGAAACCAAATTAATTATATTCTTTGCAGCCAAAAATGGAGAAGTTCTATACAGTCAGCAAAAACAAGACCTGGAGCTGACTGTGACTCATATCATCAACTCTTTATTAAAAAGATTTAGGCTAAAATTAAAGAAAGTAGGGAAAACCACTAGACCATTCAGGTATCACCTACATCGAATGCCTTATGATTATACAGTAGAGGTGATGAAGAGATTCAAGGAGAAGATCTGGTATATAAAGTGCCTGAAAAAGTATGGACAGAGGTTTACAACATTGTCCAGGAGGTGGTGATCAAACCCATCACCCCAAAAAAGAAATGCAAGAAGGCAAAGTGGTTCCCTGAGGAGGCATTAAAAATAGCTAAGAAAATAAGAGAACTGAAAGACAAAGAAGACAGGAAAAGATAACCTAATTAAGTGCATAGTTTCAAGAATAGCAAGGAGAGGTAAGAAAGCCTTCTTAAATAAACAATGCAAAGAAATAGAGGAAAACAAGCGAATGGGAAAGACTTGAGATCTTCTCAGGAAAATTGGAGATATCAGGGAACAATTCATGCAAAGATGGGCACAATAAAGGACAGATATGGTGAGGACCTAACAAGCAAAAGAGATTAAGAAGTGACAAGAATACACAGAAGAACTGTACGAAAAATATCTTAAAGACCCAGATAACTATGATGGTGTGGTCACTCACCTAGAACCAGATATCCCGGGAGATGAAGTCAAGTGGGACTTAGGAAGCATTACTATGAACAAAGCTAGTGGGGGTGGTGGACTTCCAGCTGAGCTATTAAAAATCCTTATAGATGATGCTGTTAAAGTGCTGCACTCAATATGCCAGTAAGTTTGGAAAATTCATCAGTGGCCACAGGACTGTAAAAGTCAGTTTTCATTCCAATCCCAAAGAAAGGCAATACCAAAGAATATTCAAACTACTGTACAATTACTCTCATTTCACAGGCTAGCAAGGTAATGCTCAAAATTCTTGTATCTAGTCATGTAATAGTCATTCTTCTAGTTCATGAGCTGAGAATTTCCAAATGTACAAGCTGGATTTACAAAAGACAGAGGAACTAGAGATCAAATTTCCAACATCAGTTGGATCATATAAAAAGCGAGGGAATTAAAAAAAAATCTACTTTTGCTTCACCGACTACACTAAGATCTTTAACTGTGTGGATCACAGCAAACTATGGAAAATTCTTAAAGAGATGGTAATGCCAGACCTCCTTACTTGTCTCTAGAGAAACCTGTGTGCAGGTCAAGATGCAACAGTTAGAATCAGAAATGGAATAATGGACTGTTTCAAAATTGGGAAAGGGGTATGTCACAGCTGTATATTGTCACCCTGATTACTTAACTTACATGTGTAGTACATCTTGTGAAATGCCAGACTGGATGATTTACATGCTGGAATCAAGATTGCTGGGAGAAATATAAAAATACTCAGATATTCAGATGATACTACTCTAATGGCAGAAAGTGAAGTGGAATAAAGAACCTTTACATGAGGGTGAAAGAGGAGAGTAAAAAAGCTGGCTCAAAACTTAACATTAAAAAATCTAAGATCATGGCATCTTGTCCCATCACTTCATTGCAAATAGATGGGGAAAAAGTGGAAACAGTGACAGATTTTATTTTCTTGGGATCTAAAATCACTACAGTCGATGACTGCCGCCATGAAATTAAAAGACACATGCTCCTTGAAAGAAAAGCTGTGACAAGACAACCTTGACAGCATACATAAAAGCAGGACATCACTTTGTGGACAAAGGTCCATATAGTCAAAGCTATGGTTTTTCCCGTAGTCATGTATGAATGTGAGAATTGGACCACAAAGAGGGTTGAGTGATGAAGAATCGATGCTTTGCAACTGTGGTGTTGGAGAAGACTCTTGAGAGTCTCTTGGATAGGAAGGAGATAAAAACAGTCAATCTTAAAGAAAATCAGTGCTAAATGTTCATTGCCAGGCCTGATACTGAAGCTGAAGCTCCAGTACTTTGGCCACCTGATGCCAAGTGCCAACTCATTGGAAAAGGTCCTAATGCTGGGAAAGACTGAGGGCAGGAGGAGAATGGGGCAACAGAGGATGAGATGGCTGGATGGCATCACTGACTCAATGGACATGGGTTTGAGCAAACTCCAGGAGACAATGAAAGACAGGGAAGCCTGGCATGCTGCAGTCCATGGTTTCGCAAAGAGTTGGACACAACGGATTGACTGAGGACATGCACCCACACACATTCTAGGAAAATTTCCATCAGTTGGATTTAAGGAAAGTGTTAACCATCAAGGTACTTAATTTTTTAATTTAAAATCTGGTATTTGGATTTTTAAATAACCATGTTTCTATCTAAAACTGTTAATCAATGCTTATCTGCTCATTGAATTTATCTTCCGAGTAAATTGTTGCAAGATATTTTTCATAAAAGTGATAGAACATATACCAAATACAATATATTACATATTATTGTTGGGAAAATGAAGATAGAGATAAGTGTTTATTCAGCAGAAAGTTATAGTCTAGTTAATAAAGTTTGGATTCAGACTGTGTATGTTTCCATCAAACTGTAACCTACGTTATCTCGCCTCTTAAGTTATTGAGTTTTACATGTTTATATTCATGTATATATGTATATATATCTTGCCTGGAGAATCCCAGGGAAAAAGGAACCTGGCGAACTACAGCTCATAGTGTCACATAGAGTCAGACACAACTGAAGTGACTTAGCATGCACAAACATACACATATATGCTGTAAGTATGTTTGTACATGTGGTAAATATGTGAATATGTATCTTGTTGTTGTTGCTGTTGCTTGTATTTAACTGAACAAAAGGGGTACCTTGTGTCATCTGATTTCATAGGATTTTTTAAGAGAGTTTGAAATAAATATTCAACATTTCTTTAATTTTTACAGATTAAATAATTTTTGTTTTGATAGAATAGCATTAAATGAATGCCATGCCATTATTTAACTTCTGTCTATGAACTTGAGGACAATAAACTGTGAATGGTTACAACATCTTATTGGACCTCTGGACATTCAGAAATATGAGTCGCCTAATACCCTGAATATGGAAATCTCCTTAAGATACTTTAGAAAAAAAATTTGTTTTAGAAAAAAAATTATTTACTATGGAACAGTTCCTGGGTCATGTAATTTCTTGAAATATCCTAAATGTTTTCAAAATACATCAAAGTGTATATCGGTTGGTTATTATTAGGTAGATTCTAACATATATGATGAAATATATACATATAAAGTGATATAAAGTTAAGTGATACATTTTAAAGCCTATCAAACTTTTATATGGTTGTTTTCATTTGAAAAAATCAATTTTGTATACTGATACTTAATTGTTTTTTAGTGCAGAGAGTGTTTATAATAAAACATAATCAGCCAATGTGTTTAACTGTGGACTAGAGAATAAGTTTTCCCTAAAGGTCTTTG
>NW_011485937.1:14798-16997 GCF_000754665.1 Bison bison bison | reverse complement strand
TACACAGAGTTATTGTTATCATCTTTCTAAATTCCATATATATGCGTTAGTATACTGTATTGGTGTTTTTCCTTCTGGCTTACTTCACTCTGTATAATAGGTTCCAGTTTCATCCACCTCATTAGAACTGATTCAAATGTATTCTTTTTAATGGCTGAGTAATACTCCATTGTGTATATGTACCACTGCTTTCTTATCCATTCATCTGCTGATGGACATCTAGGTGGCTTCCATGTCCTGGCTATTATAAACAGTGCTGCGATGAACATTGGGGTACACATGTCTCTTTCCCTTCTGGTTTCCTCAGTGTGTATGCCCAGTAGTGGGATTGCTGGATCATAAGGCAGTTCTATTTCCAGTTTTTTAAGGAATCTCCACACTGTTCTCCATAGTGGCTGTACTAGTTTGCATTCCCACCAACAGTGTAAGAGGGTTCCCTTTCCTCCACACCCTCTCCAACATTTATTATTTGTAGACTTTTGGATCGCAGCCATTCTGACTGGTGTGAAATGGTACCTCATAGTGGTCTCTTTATAGGCAGATACAATTATTATATATGCATTTCTTTTTGTAATCAGACATATTTCATGGTAATTTAAGTAAGAAATACAAGAGTAGCTATACGTGAATTCTTGTATTCTTAATGACATATTTATAAATTATTACAAGCTTTTCTCAAACTGCCTAATGTTTCTCACTTACTCACCTTTTCTCATTGCTAACCTAATATCCTTATTATTTCTTAGCATAACAGCCTGTTATTAACACATGTTTGTTTCAGTCTACTTTTGGTACATCTCTCCCAGTTCCTCAGGTGGACTTCCTGGCAGTCATGCACAGCCATGATAGAGAATAGCTGTAAACTTTAGGTGGAGAAAATCAGTTTGGCTTACATTTAGAGTTTCAGAAAATATCAGTGTGCTGTGTCCATAGTAAAGATACACAACAAATGTTAGGAACATTTACTATACCTTTTTGTAATTTTATCAAATATTTTAATATTGTAAAGTAATTAACCTCCAATTAAAAGAAATAAATTTACATTTAAAAAATAAAAAAAAAAGCAATGAGCCAATAAGATATTATTTGCTCTGGAAATACACAAAGGTCAGGTTTGTGTCAGAAAATAATAGGCAAAATTTAAATTCATTAGCTTTGAATTAATCATCTTATCATGGTATTTGATTCAAAGTTAATGTCAGTGTTAAGTTTATATCTAATTCACTCTCAAACTTTTCCTTATGTCTGATTATTTTTTCCTTAATTCATTAAATATCTTCTACATTCACAGGAATAATAAACACTGATTGGAATTAAGGGGCTTCCCTAGTACCTCAGTTGGTAAAGAATCTGCCTGCAATGCAGGA
Source organism: Bison bison bison (assembly GCF_000754665.1). Classification (NCBI taxonomy): domain Eukaryota; kingdom Metazoa; phylum Chordata; class Mammalia; order Artiodactyla; family Bovidae; genus Bison; species Bison bison. The sequence goes on along the minus strand of NW_011485937.1, from coordinate 15,630 downwards.
GACCCAGTTCGATTCTTGGGTCAGGAATATCCCCTGCAGAAGGAAATGGCAACCCACTCCAGTATTCTTGCCTGGAGAATCCCTTGGACAGAGGAGCCTGGCAGGCCACAGTCCATGGTGTTGCAAAAGTTTCATGTAACTTAGTGACTAAATGATCACAAATTGATTAGAAAGGCAATAGATGTTATCATTCTCTTCATGCCAGTTTACAGCCAATATAAATTCAAAATAGAGAAACACAATAAACATTTAGCATTATAGTATATTTAACCAAATTTTATGTTGGTTAAAATTTTTATTACTTATATAGAGTGGATTGAGTAGAAGACTAGGTTTATAACAAGAAAACAAAGCTTCAGTGTATCCCCTTGAAGATATTTTAAAATGAAGAAAATAATTTATGTTGGAAAATCACCTAAATTTTTATCTTATTTCTATTATCAAAATATGTTGAACTTTACATGATGTAAAACCTTTATTTTTATTTTGTAATTTGTTAAGTCTCTATAGTTTAATAAACACAGATTCAGTGTATTGACTAAAGGAAGATATATTACCTAAGGTGATTCAAGAACATTTTCTCGCATGTTATAATCATCACCTTTTTCTCTTAAGGAAAGTCAATATTGTACATGGAATTCTCAGATATGGTCTGCTTTTATATTTTTATTTAAGTCATGAAAACAGGAAATCAAAGTGTCAAAACAGATTTTATACTTCTTGGTCTTTTCCAATATGGCCCAGTGGACACCGTTCTCTTTGTTGTCATTGCAATCCTGTTTTCTGTCGCTCTGATGGGGAATATCATACTGATTCTTCTCATTCAACTGGA
>NW_011485937.1:2096-14604 GCF_000754665.1 Bison bison bison | reverse complement strand
TGTGAAATTCCATCCATGTTGCCGTTAGTGTGTCAGGACACTTCTCAGTATGAACATACAATACTCCTGAGTGGACTTATTATTCTGTTGTTACCTTTCATGGCCATTTTAGCTTCCTATGCCTGTGTACTTACCGTGGTATTCCAGATGAGTTCAGGAAAAGGGCAGACAAAAGCTGTCTCCACTTGTTCCTCTCACCTGACTGTGGCAAGCCTGTTCTATGTAACCACTCTCTCTACCTATACAAGGCCACACTCCTTGCATTCCCCAGAAGAGGACAAGATCGTAGCTGTGTTTTATACCATTATTACACCTCTTCTGAACCCATTTATCTACAGCCTGAGGAATAAAGAAGTTATAAGGGCCTTGAGAAGAGTATGTGTACGGAAAATATGACCGTAGGAATTCCTTATTGACTGAGACTGAGTAACATAAAAAATCTGTGCTTAAAACACTGTCTTGAAATATATAAATGATAATAAAAACTGCCTAGTAATATATGAATCCTAAGAAAAGTTTATGAAGGAAAAAAATGATAAAAATCTTTATTACTCCTTATATCAGAATTGCCTTAAGCATTGTTATTTTAACTAGATGCATTTTCAATATAGAAGCTTGAGAGACACTGTATTGTCCAACTTATTTAACTTTGAACACAATAAAATTCAACCCTTTTAATCCAATGTTTTCATATTATCAATATTTTGAATGGGACATTTAAAACCTGAGATCCAAAGCATGGGGTTCCCAGGTGATTCAGTGGCAAAACAATCTGCCTGCCAATGCAAGGATATGCAGGAGATGTGGGTTCCATCCCAAGGTTGGGAAGATCCCTTGGAGGAGGAAATGACAAACCACTTCAGTATTCAGTATTCTTGGCTGGAGAATCCCATATACAGAGGAGCATGGCAGGCTACAGTCAATAGGGTTGCCAAAGACAGACATGACTGACAGACCCAGCACACATTCAAAGCATATGGAACATACTTTATCCTAATATACTTTTAAGAGACTCTATAAGTGAAAAATTTTATACAAGGAAATTATATAATCCAATCGTTCAACATATTTTTATTGGTTTAACAATATGTGTGTCACTGGTGATAACTGCTTAATCAAAAATGAACACTGATATATCTCTAAAATCATCTAATTTCAAATTTCAGTATGACTGAGCATTCAATGAATGCGATAAATATTGCATTATATCAAAAGTTATAGCTGTTATAAAAACAAAATAAGTAGGGAATTTTGGTAGGGGGAATTTGCCATCTTCTATAAAATTGACTTGAAAACATAAACTGAAAGGATGGTATTTGATCAAACATTGAAGGGAGATGAGAAAATAAGCCAATTGGATATCTTGTGATGTGTTTCCTAGGTAGAGGAAGAAGCAAAGGAGCAGAGAAAATGGTTGACAAAGTCACAGTAGATCAAGGTGTAAATTACTGAGCTGTAGAAAATGAGTGGATAAATGGACACATAATTTGTAATAAAATGTAGATTGGTATAAAACTGGCACTAAAGAAGATAAAAAAAAGATTGTTGGGTTTTGCAGAGAAGATTGAAATCGGCTATTAATCCACTGCAGCCATCTCATTGTGTTAAAATAATATCTTGGACTGAAGTAGTATTAGTGCAAGAGCATGCATTAGCCAGACTACACTTACAAAACCTTGTGAAATTTGAGGAAATTATAAGGTTTCAGAACTAAGCCAAAGTCATGGACTGCACAACTGGAACACTGGAATTACCAAAAACATAGTTCAAGAAAACCAAAGCAGAAACATTGGATTCCTTGTTCACCTTTGATGTTAGCTCTTTGGGCTGCCTATGTAGCTCAGTTGGTAAAGCATCTGCCTGAAATGCCGGAGACCTGGGTTCAGTTCTTGGGTAGGAAAGCTCCCTGAAGAAGGAAATGGCAACCCGCTCCAGTATTCTTGCCTGGAAAATCCTATGAACAGCCTGGCAGGCTACAGTTCATGGGATCGCAAGAGTCAGACACGACTTAGCACTCTCTTTCTTTCTTTCGTCCCAGTAATGGTAACATTATTATGACTTCCATTCCCTTTGAGTGAAAGCTTTTATTAACAGAATGAAATAATAACTTCTCCTTTGGGTTTGGTGCATTTGCTCAATGTGTTTATAAGATCCATTTTTTAATGTATCTAAATAATGGAATTATTTTTATTTCCAAGTAGCATTCTACTGTATGAATATACCATGATTGCTTTTATCTGATATAGATGTTTGCTATTGTGAGTAAAATTGGTAAAATTTTCCTGTACAAGACACTGAATTGTGCATATACGTACTACTATAGCATTGGCGCCTCCATAACACCTCCACAATGTCACATAGTTATCATTTTATCTTTGACATGGGAAAAGTTAAGATCTACTCTCTGAACAACTATTAATTACACAATACAATATTATTAACTATAATAAGCATTATGCATATTAGATGTCAGAACTTATTCATCTTCTAACTGGAGGTTTGTACTCTTTGAGAAACATCTCTCCATTTTAAGAACCTCCCAATCCATGATTCCCACTATTGTAACTTCTGTTTCTATAAATATGGATTTTTCATATACCACATACAATTAATTATATAGTATTTATCTTCCCCTGTGTGACTTTTCTCACTTAGCATGATCCCTTCAGGCTACTTTAATATCATCCCAACAGCAGGATTTCCTTTTTACTCATGGCAGAAAATATTTCCTTGCATATTTATACCACAATTTCCTTATCTATTCTTCTCTCCAGAAACCCTTAAATTATTCCCATACCTTAGTAATTGTGAATAATGATGCAAAAAGCATGTAGTGCAGATATCTCTTCAGTATCCTATCTTAATTTATTTTGAATTATTGCCAGAAATGGGATTGCTTTATTGTATAGAAGTTCTATTTTTAATATTCTGAAGAACTTTTATACTTTTTTGTTTTAGTGATTGTTACCAAGTATACTCCCAGTGACAGGACACAATGGTTCCTTCTTATCCACATTCTCAACACTGATTACATTTTGTCTTCTTAATGATAGCATTCTAACATGAATGAGGTGGTATGCCATTTTAGTTTTGATTTGTATTACCCTGATAATTAGGAATATTGAGCATCATTTTTATGTACCAGATGCCCTTCGCATATATTCTCTGGGAAAATTAGATTCTGGTCTTCTGTTCAAATTTAATTGGAGTAATTTTTGGTATTAGGTTGTATGAATTCTTTATGTATTTTAACTCCTTATCAGTTATATGATTTACAAATAAAATTTTTTCCAGTCTGTAAGTTATCTTTTACTTTGTTAATCCTTTACTCTGTCATGCAGAAGCTTTTTAGTTTGAACGTATCTTGCAAGACAAGTCTACTGATGATTAAATAACTCCCATGGCTTTTTTTTTTTTTTTTGTCTTGGGAAAACTTTTATTTCTCTTTTATATATAAAAGAGAATTTTTCTGGATAATGTATTCATGGCTAGAAATTTTAATCTTTAAAATTTTGCTTATTACACATACCGTATTTAGTTAGAAATCTGACATTCTCTTCATACTAAGTCAAACAAGTGGGAGAATCAAAGCGTCATGAAATTTTTAATTAGGCAAAAATTCATGAGTTTTCTAAAATAAATATATATTTATAACAAACTAGACAAAAGATCATCATATAGTCCAGATGTTTTTGAACTTAACTGCTCATTAGAAGCTTACTTGGAGCTCTGGAGAAAAAAAAGCAATACCTCGGCATTTGTATTTTTCAAAAACCTTCAAGGTAATTCTGATATGCATCTGAATTTTACAAAAATGATTACAGGTTTTTCTATTAAATGTTAGCGTTGGCGATATAGAGTTCTATTATTTTTCTGCTGACCAGTCATTATACAAAGGTATTAAGTGAGCAATAGTTACATAATCACAGTAGTAAAAGATGTTAATCATTTTTCACAATCAATAGTTAGACAAAAATAAAAGAAAATTATAATTGCAAGCCACAATGCGATCATGATTAACTTAACAATATAAAATAATTATATACAATTTGGGGAGTCAAGCAGAGTGATGTGGTAAATGGAGCTGCATACATGTACATGTTTTCCTCCACACCCCTCCCCTGTCTATGTCTTTTAGTTAGTGCATTTAATCCATTTACATTTAAGGCAATTATTGATATGGATGATCCAATTACTGTTTTCTTAATTGTTTTGGGTTTCTTTTCTGTAGGTTTTTTCCTTCTCTTGCCTAGAGAATTTCCTTTAGTGTTTGTTGTAAAGCCATAATAGCTACTTTGAGTTGCAATTTATCTCAAATACTTTAGCTCAGAATAATTATTATTTGATTTTTGTGATACTAATATCTCATCATTTTTTATGTTTTTTGTAGGTATGTGTTCCACTTTCAACTTTGAAGTAGCAGAGAGTCTTAAATAAACTTTTGTGTCTTTGATTCTTAGAATTCACCAAGCTGGCTCTCAGAAACCCCTCTTAAGTATGCCAGAAGGTGGCAATATTGTGAATTGGTAGTTTCTTTCTTGCCTATTAAGCATGGTCTGTTGTCTGAGAATGCTTCCATTCTTCTGAGGCCCACTCTCCAGGTAGCACTCTGGAATGCACACAAGGGGTGAGCAGCAGAGTGGTGGGACATGTTGGTTTATTATTTGGGGTTTTGAGGGTATTCATTGGACCAATGAAGCAATCTTCAAGTAGGGTACTCTCCAAGGCTGTGTATTCAAGGAGGCCTATCCTTGAATACTCTTCCATGAGGTAATTACATATGATAAAACACTACATTTGACAAAATATGTGAAAATAAATCTTTGAGACTCTACATGAAGCTAAGGACCCACTTCATATACTGCATATCATCAATAAGTTTAAATAAATGCATTCTCATCTTATGAAATATGCCCAATAGAAAGCTGATTGAGAGTCTTTGACCTTCATTGCAAAATATGCTTCATTAAATCATTTTTAGCATCCAGATATATGGAAATATATAGATACATGGACTTCCATGGTGGCTCAGACAGTAAAGTGTCTGCCTACAATGCAGGAGACCAGGGTTCAATCCCTGGGTTGGGAAGATCTCCTGGAGAAGGGAATGGCAACCCACTCCAATATTCTTGCCTGGAAAACCCCATGGAGAGAGGAGCCTTGTAGGCTACAGTCCATGGGGTCGTAAAGAGTTGAACAAGACTGAGCAACTTCACTTTCACTATATGGAAATAAGTTTGATTTTTGCACTGTTTTTCTTCTTTTCTATTTACCTATTGTTTCTTTATACTGTTATTTTTAGGTAAATTAGAGATTTAATAATGGGACATAAGAATCAGGCTTTCAGCAGTGGCCTCACTCTTTTTTAATTGAAATACAGTTGATTACAATATTGTGTTAGTTTCAGGTGTACAACAAAATTATTCAATTATACTCACACATACATACACATACAGACAAACCTAAGTCATACCACCAATATTCCAAGCAAGGATGTACTTGGCAATATTTCTGCACTATCCTCACTCCCACACTCAACCCTATTGCCTAGAGTGTTAGGGATAAAGCTATTACAGTAGTGCATAAAAGTAACTTTCTTCATTAAAATAGTAAAAAAAAATTGCTCAGAACTTTAGTTTTGTATAATTCTATATTTACTACCTAGAAGAGATTCAACACTAGATTCTTCTGAGAAGAATATCAAGTTTTGCATTCTAAAAGGTGGAAGTTCATATTTCCAAAACCACAATATGCAAAGTTATAGTATGTTTGGGTTTTGAGAATATATGCCTCGAAAAATGTATCATTCCCTCTTACATACCCATTATATTCACTCAAAGCATGTGTAAAAGCCAAAGGTGACTCAAGGCCTTCAAATCTCTCCCATGCAAATTGTAAGAATTTGTAAGAATTACATTTTATAATGCAACTAATATTTAAACAAATTGTGTAAGAAATGTGTTTCATAAAAGGTTACATTTTTATAGAAATTAGTACAATTATACTTAACGGATGGAAGAGTTGGAAAGCTACCTAGGATGTTAATGGAACTAATCATAATATGATCATTTTTACTTTTAATGGAGAGAGTGCTGTATTCATTATGATGTCTATAATGATGATTATTGAATATGGATTAAAAAGGTGATTTCAAATCCTGAAAGATGATGCTGTGAAAGTGCTGCACGCAATATGCCAGCACATTTGGAAAACTCAGCAGTGGCCACAGACTGAAAAATATTGTTTTCATTCCAATCCCAAAGAAAGGCAAAGAATGTTCAAAGTACCACACAACTGCACTCATCTCACATGCTAGCAAAGTAATACTCAAAATTCTCCAAGCCAGGCTTCAACAGTTGGTGAAGCAAGAACCTTCAGATGTTCAAGCTGGTTTTAAAAAAGGCAGAGGAACCAAAGATCAAATTGTCAACATCCTCTGGATCATTGAAAAAGCAAGTGAGTTCCAGAGAAACATCTACTCTGCTTTATTGATTACACCAAAGACTTTGACTTTTTATTACAACAAACTGTGGAAAATTCTTGAAGAGATAAGAATACCAGACCACCTTACCTGCCTCTTGAGGAATCTGTATGCAAGTGAAGAAAAACAGTTAGAACAGGACATGGAACAATGGACTGGTTCCAAATTAGGACAAGAGTACATTAAGGCTGTATATTGTCACCTTGCTTATTTAACTTATATGCAGAGTACATGATGCAAAATGCTGGACTGGGTGAAGCACAAACTGGAATCAAGATTACTGGAAGAAATATCAACAACCTCAGATATGCAGATGTAATCACTCTTATGGCAGGAAGCAAAGGAGAACTAAAGAGCCTCATGATGAAGGGGAAAGAGGAGGATGAAATGGCTGGCTTAAAACTCAACATACAAAAATCTAAGATCATGGCATCCAGTCCCATCCCTTCATGGCAAATAGATTCGGAAATAATGGAAACAGTGACAAACTTTATTTTCTTGGGCTCCAAAATCACTGCAGATGGTGACTGCAGTCATGAGATTAAAAGGCACTTGCTCCTTGGAAGAAAAGCTATGATAAACCTAGACAGCATATTAAAATGCAGAGACTTTGTGGACAAAGGTCCGAATAGACAAAGCTATGTTTGTTTGTTTGTTTTTTTTTTTAAGTAGTCATGTATGGATGAGAGAGTTTGCCCATAAAGAAGGCTGAGTGCCAAAGAACTGATGCTTTTTTACTGTGGTACTGAAGAACACTTTTAGAGTCCCTTGGATAGCAAGGAGATCAAACCAGTCGATCCTAAAGGAAATCAATCTTGAATATTTATTGGAAGGACTGGTGCTGAAGCTGAAGCTCCAATATTTTGGCCACCTGATGCGAAGAGCTGACTCATGAGAAACAATCCTGATGCTGGGAAAGATTGAATGCAGGAGAAGGGGATGACAAAGGATGAGCTGGCTGGATGGCATCACTGACTCAATGGACTTGAGTTTGAGCAAGCTCAGGGAGATGGTGAAGAATAGGGAAAACAGATGTGCTGCAGTCCATGGGGTTGCAAAGAGTTGGACATGACTGAGTGACTGAACAGCAACAATAAAAAGTCCTGGGATTCCATAACATTTATGAAGTCAATCAGTTTTATAGAAGAAAATGTTGGTCAATAGAAAAATGGAGTCTTGACCTAGGCTTATTTCTATAGGAATAGTGGTTCATGACACTATACAGCAGCTATTACCAAAGGTAGTGAGTGTAGAATTAGAGTAGACATTCTTCTCAATAAAGCTCAATTATTTAAGTGAGTATTATCATGGCAGATGGATCAGTGGAAACCTTTCTCCTAAAATAGTCTGTCAAATGTATTACTGAATCTCAAGAGAACAAGGAAACAGGAAAAATTAGTTCTTAAAAAGAGAATGCTATTAAGTGATGATGATTCTGATTCCCTTCCCTACTCACTTATTTGGCTTATGCAGAAGATAGTTTAAATTTAGAGAGTAAGAGTAAAATTATCATAAACTCAAATTGTTGGAGATATTCAGTTATTTTTATTCTAGCTGTTGTAGAAATGAATTCCCACAAATTGGTGGTTTAAAAAAGAAGGATTTATATTTTCTCACATCTCTGAGGGCCAGAATTCCAAAATAATACCTTTAGGCTGAAATGAAGGTGTCAGCATGTCTCATACCTCTAGAGGCCACAGAGAACAATCTGTTCCTCGCTTATTCTACTTTTGCATGGCTGCCAACATTTCTTGTCTTGTGAGTCCATCACTTAAATCTCTGCCTCAGAGATCACATTGCCTTCTTCTTTTCTGTCTTCTTCTAATTTTCCTTTGTCTCCCTCTTGTAAGGATATATGCTGTGGCACTTAATGTCCCAGTCTGAAAACCAACTGTGGAAATTTTTTAACGATATGGGGATATCAGACCACCTTACCTGCTCCTGAGAAACTTGTGTGCTGGTCAAGAAGCAACAGTTAGAACCAGACATGAAACAACGGGCTGGTTCAAAATTGGGAAAGGAATACAACAAGGATGTATACTATCACTCTGCTTATTTAATTTATGTACAGAGTACATCATGGGAAATGCCAGAGTGGATGAATGACAAGCTGGAATCAAGATTTCCAGCAGAAATATTGATAATTTCAGATATGCAGATGGCACCATCCTAATGACAGAAAGCGAAGAGGAATCAAAGAACCTCTTGATGAAGGTGGAAGAGGAGAGTGAAAAAACTAACTTAAAATTCAATATTCAAAAAAGTGAAATCTTGGCATCTGGTCCCATCACTTCATGGCAAATAGATGGGGAAAAATTGTAAACAGTGGCAGATTTTATTCTCTTGAGCTCCAAAATCACTGTAGACCATGACTGCAGCAATAAAATTAAAAGACACTTGCTCCTTGGAAGAAAAAATATGACAAATCTAGACAGCATATTAAAAAGCAGAGACATCACTTGCAGACAAAGTTCTTTATAGTCAAAGCTATGATTTTTCCAGTAGTCAAGTACAGATGTGAAAGTTGGACCATAAAGAAGGCTGCGCACCAAAGAGATGATGCTTGCGAACTGTGGTTCTAGAGAAGACTTTTGAGAGTTCCTTGGACAGCAAAAGGATCAAATTAGTCAATCCAAAAGGAAATCAACCCTGAATATTCATTGGAAGAACTGATGCTGAAGCTGAAGCTCCAATACTTCGGCCACCCGATGTGAAAAGCTGACTCATTAGAAAAGACTCTGATGTTGGGAAAGATTGAGGGTAGGATAAGAAAGAGGGCAACAGAGGATAAGTTGGTTGGGTGATATCATTGACTCAGAGGACATAGAAAGAAAAAGAGAAAGTGAAGTTGCTTAGTCATGTCTGACTCTGCAACCCCATGGACTGTAGCCTACCAGTCCCCTCCATCCATGAAATTTACCAGGCAAGAGTACTGGAGTGGGTTGCCATTTTCTTCTCAAGGGGATCTTCCCAACCCAGGGATCAAACCCAGGTCTCCTGCATTGCAGGCAGATGCTTTACCATCTGAGCCACCAGGAAAACCCATCAGAGGACATGAGTTTGAGCAAATTCTGGGAGATAATGAAGGACAGGGAAACCTGGCATGGGGTTGAAAACAGTCAGATATGACCAAGCAACTGATCAACAACAATCTGAGGCAATCTACTTATCTCAAAATCCTTAACATACGCAATAATTTTATAATACAAAGCAACACTCACAATGGATTAGTATCTGTTATCTTGAGGGACCATTACTTAGCCTACTAAAATTTACCTCAACTTCAGAGAAAGCACTCATTCACGGTTTCAGTCAAATTCTCTGAAATAAAATCAGTTATTTGTAAAGTTTTGAGTCAAAATTTCTTCTGATATGTTTGTAGCAATAATTTTTTCTCCTCTGCATTTGGAATCCAGTGACAAAAATGTTTATAAGTTACTGACCTGGAGTCTCTTGAAACTTTTTTCTCTGATTCTTCCATCTGTCATCTCCATTTTCTTACTGAACCAACCTACAGCGAGAGTTTTATTTATTATTATTTCAGTTTGGTTACTGTTGTTTTGGTTCCATAATAATCATTTATTTTCCCTTTTGTCTACTTTTTAATTGCTAGATTTTCTATTTTTCTATTCACTTAAAAGTTTTGTTATTCAATAGCCAGTTTAAAGTGTTGTCAGATAATTGCAACACCTGTCATGATCGCTTTAGTATTGATAGTTGATGATTTCCTTTTCCAAAGACTTGAGATTTTCTTAGTTCTTCAAACTTTCTTATATTCAGCTTCAATCTGCAAACTCTATTTTGTATGCTTCAGATGAACTTCTCTAAAATACCGTTTCAATTTCTATCATCAACTGAAATCTACAAGACAACAAGGAAGCCAGATGCTGTATTCCTAGAATTGAGAACAGTGCTGAATATATAGCATGCATATTATATACAATGTCAACATACCAGAATCAATTGTCAAAAATTGGAAAATAAAATTTAATAATACAATGAAACTTAGGATATGATAAAATTTCTAAGAGAAATTCTAGTGAAAGATGTACAAAACTTTTACACCAAAAGCTGCAAATATTTCTGAAAAGTGAAAGACTTACCTAAAGGATTAACGTACCCCATGATCATAGATTAGAAGATCAACACTTAAAATGAATTATAAATACAAACAGAATTATAAATTCAATACAATGCTGATTTGTTTCTAAAATGATGTCAGTTCTGAGGAAGAATCTAAATGTTTGTTTTTATTTACATAAAAGTGGAGATATGTGGAGTGGAAAATTCATATCATATCAAGTAGCTTATGGAAATATAATCAGTAAAATCTTCTATTATGCAACTATAGGCTGTTGAATAAATACACACATCTAGCTTCTTCATCTATTTATGGGCACATTTCTCCCTGAATTATTTTATGGTAAAATAATTCTTGGATTCCACACATGTTTCCCTTTCCCTTTGCTTAAACATTCTAAGATATGAAGTAACATTTGCCCTTATCCTCAAAGTTACAGTTTAATACCCTGTACTGTGGAATAAAAATATATAAGAGCTGGGAGTCATACAGGATGATAAACTATCTAGCTATAATAATGTAAGTATAATTGTCATGTACTGTATATTGATGATTATATCCTGATAAATATAAAATTGTCATGAAAACTTTTTTTTTAATTTTATTTTATTTTTAAACTTTACAATATTGTATTAGTTTTGCCAAATATCGAAATGAATCCTCCACAGGTATACCTGCGTTCCCCATCCTGAACCCTCCTCCCTCCTCCCTCCCCTACCCTCCCTCTGGGTCGTCCCAGTGCACCAGCCCCAAGCATCCAGTACCTTGCATCGAACCTGGACTGGCGACTCGTTTCATACATGATATTATACATGTTTCAATGCTATTCTCCCAATCTCCCCACCCTCTGCCTCTCCCACAGAGTCCATAAGACTGATCTATACATCCGTGTCTCTTTTGCTGTCTCGTACACAGGGTTATTGTTACCATCTTTCTAAATTCCATATATATGCGTTAGTATACTGTATTGGTGTTTTTCTTTCTGGCTTACTTCACTGTGTATAATAGGTTCCAGTTTCATCCATCTCATTGGAACTGATTCAAATGTATTCTTTTTAATGGCTGAGTAATACTCCATTGTGTATATGTACCACTGCTTTCTTATCCATTCATCTGCTGATGGGCATCTAGGTTGCTTCCATGTCCTGGCTATTATAAACAGTGCTGCGATGAACCTTGGGGTACACATGTCTCTTTCCCTTCTGGTTTCCTCAGTGTGTATGCCCAGCAGTGGGATTGCTGGATCACAAGGCAGTTCTATTTCCAGTTTTTTAAGGAATCTCCACACTGTTCTCCATAGTGGCTGTACTAGTTTGCATTCCCACAAACAGTGTAAGAGGGTTCCCTTTTCTCCACACCCTCTCCAGCATTTATTGCTTGTAGACTTTAACTTTTGAATGGAGATTAAGAAAAGATGGCAGATTAGAAGGATGTGTGCTCATTTTCTCCTGTGAGAACGCCAAGATCAAAACTAGCTGTTGAACAATCAACAGGAGAACACTGGAAGCCACCAAAAAAGATATCCCAAGTCCAAGGACAAAGGAGAAGCTACAGTGAGACTGTAGGAAGGGCACAATCACAGGAAAATCAAATTCCATACCTGCTAGGTTTGCGGCCCACAGACTGGAGAGTAATAAAGCCAAACAAGTTCTTACATTGTTGGAAGGTTCTAGGCACCACATCAGACTTCCCAACCTGGGGGCCCAGCAAAAAGACTGGGAACCCCCAGGGAATCTGACTTTGAGGACAGTGGGATTTGATTACAGAACTCCCAAAGGACTGGGAGAAACAGAGACTCTTGGAGGGTACAAACAATATCTTGTGCATACCAGGACCCAAGGGAAAGGAGCAGTGACCCAACAAGAGACTGAGTCATACCTGCCTGTAAGCATTTGAGGGTCTCCTGTTCAGTAGCCATGGGTTGAAAGCGGCCTGTCTTGGGGACA
>NW_011485937.1:0-394 GCF_000754665.1 Bison bison bison | reverse complement strand
AGCAAGGTAATGCTCAAAATTCTTGTATCTAGTCATGTAATAGTCATTCTTCTAGTTCATGAGCTGAGAATTTCCAAATGTACAAGCTGGATTTACAAAAGACAGAGGAACTAGAGATCAAATTTCCAAAATCAGTTGGATCATATAAAAAGCGAGGGAATTAAAAAAAAAATCTACTTCTGCTTCACCGACTACACTAAGATCTTTAACTGTGTGGATCACAGCAAACTATGGAAAATTCTTAAAGAGATGGTAATGCCAGACCTCCTTACTTGTCTCTAGAGAAACCTGTGTGCAGTTCAAGATGCAACAGTTAGAATCAGAAATGGAATAATGGACTGTTTCAAAATTGGGAAAGGAGTATGTCACAGCTGTATATTGTCACCCTGATTAC
>NW_011485936.1:21163-22241 GCF_000754665.1 Bison bison bison | reverse complement strand
TAGAAGGAACATACCTCAACATAATAAAAGCTTTATATGACAAACCCACAGCAAACATTATCCTCAATGATGAAAAATTGAAAGCATTTTCTCTAAAGTCAGGAACAAGACAAGGGTGCCCACTTTCACCATTACTATGCAACATAGTTTTGGAAGTTTTGGCCACAGCAATAAGAGCAGAAAAAGAAATAAAAGGAATCCAAATTGGAAAAGAAGAAGTAAAACTCTCACTGTTTGCAGATGACATGATCCTCTACATAGAAAACCCTAAAGACTCCACCAGAAAATTACTAGAACTAATCAATGAATATAGTAAAGTTGCAGGATATAAAAATCAACACACAGAAATCCCTTGCATTCCTATACACTAATAATGAGAAAACAGAAAGAGAAATTAAGGAAACAATTCCATTCACCATTGCAACAGAAAGAATAAAATACTTAGAAATATATATACCTAAAGAAACTAAAGACCTATATATAGAAAACTATAAAACACTGGTGAAAGAAATCAAAGAGGACACTAATATATGGAGAAATATACCATTTTCATGGATTGGAAGAATCAATATAGTGAAAATGAGTATACTACCCAAAGCAATTTATAGATTCAATGCAATCCCTATCAAGCTACCAATGGTATTCTTCACAGAGCTAGAACAAATAATTTCACAATTTGTATGGAAATACAAAAAACCTCGAATAGCCAACGCTATCTTGAGAAAGAAGAATGGAACTGGAGGAATCAACCTACCTGACTTCAGGCTCTACTACAAAGCCACAGTTATCAAGACAGTATGGTACGCGCACAAAGACAGAAATATTGATCAGTGGAACAAAATAGAAAGCCCAGAGATAAATCCATGCCCATATGGACACCTTATCTTTGACAAAGGAGGCAAGAATATACAATGGATTAAAGACAATCTCTTTAGCAAGTGGTGCTGGGTAAAACTGGTACGAACCAACTTGTAAAAGAATGAAACTAGAACACTTTCTAACACCATACACAAAAATAAACTCAAAATGGATTAAAGATCTAAACGTAAGACCAGAAACTATAAAACTCCTAAAGGAG
>NW_011485936.1:17103-17589 GCF_000754665.1 Bison bison bison | reverse complement strand
AACCCTTAAAAAGCCATTAGTCCAACCCCACCCACAGGGAGGAACCTACACCAAAAAGAGGAACCACAAACTGCCATAATACAGAAAGGCCACCACATACACAACAATCTAAACAAGATGAAAAGGCAGAGAAATATTTAGGTGGTAAAAGAACATGATAAATGCTCACCAAACCAAACCAAAGAGGAGGAGATAGGGAGTCTACCTGAAAAAAAATGCAGAATAATGATAGTAAAGATGATTCAAAATCTTGAAAACAAAATGGACTTACAGATAAATAGACTAGAGACAAGGATTGAGAAGATGCAAGAAATGTTTAACAAGCATAGAAAAAATAATAAAGAGTCATCAATAATGAATAATGCAATAACCAAGATCAAAAACACTCTGGAGGGAAGCAACAGTAGAATAACTGAGGCAGAATACAGCATAAGTGAGGTGGAAGATGGAATGGCAGAAATGAATGAAGCAGAGAGGAAAAAAAGA
>NW_011485936.1:16243-17003 GCF_000754665.1 Bison bison bison | reverse complement strand
GTTGTTATCAATTTTGTACCTTTAAGAATAAAATCCTCAGTACCCATTTTCACTCAGGAATGTGATTACTGGCTTGATTGCTCTCTCCCCTTTTGACTCTTCCTTTTCTCCCAAAGGTCACCTCTATATCCTCCCTCGCCCTTCTCTTATCTACTTAACTCTGTGAATCTCTTTGGGTGTTCCAGTCTGAAGAGAGCACACAGGGAATTGATTACTGGCTAGATCGCTTTCTGACCTTTTGAATCTCCCTCTTCAACACCTAGTCACCTCTATCTCCCTTCTCACTCTTCTTTTCTCCATGTAAGTCTGTGAACCTCTCTGGGTGTTCCTCACTGTGGAGAATCTTTTACCCATTAACCTAGATGTTCTATCACCTGTGCTGTATGGATGGAGAATTCTTGAGGCTACTGTAAGAATAACACTGAAAGCCACAAGCAGGAGGCTTAAATCCAAAACTTGAGAACACCAGAAAACTCCTGACTCCAGGGAACATTAATTGACAAGATCTCATCCAAAAGCCTCCATACCTACACTGAAACCAAGTTCCACCCAGGAGCGAACAAGTTCCAGAGCAAGACATAGCACACTAATTCTCCAACAACACAGGAACACAGCCATGAGCATTAAAACACAGGCTTCCCAAAGTCACACCAAATCCATAGAAACCCCAAAACTCACTAATGGACACTTCATTGCACTCCAGAGAAAAGAGGTCCAGCTCCACCCACCAGAACACTGAAGCAAGCTTCCCTAAGCAGGA
>NW_011485936.1:15781-16143 GCF_000754665.1 Bison bison bison | reverse complement strand
CAAGGGAATCCCCATGAGGATAACAGCTGATCAATCAGCTGAAACTCTTCAGGCCAAAGGGGACTGGCAGGACATAAAGTGATGAAAGAGAAAAACCTACAAAACAGATTACTGTACCCAGCAAGGATATCATTCAAATATGAAGGAGAAATCAAAAGCTTTACAGGCAAGCAAAAACTGAGAGAATTCAACACCACAAAACCAGCTCTTCAACAAATACTAAAGGATCTTCTCTAGACAGGAAACACAGAAAATGTGTATAAACTCGAACCCAAAACAACAAAGTAAATGGCAATGGGACCATACTTATCAATAATTACCTTAAATGTAAGTGGGTTGAATGCCCCAACCAAAAGACAAAG
>NW_011485936.1:15222-15681 GCF_000754665.1 Bison bison bison | reverse complement strand
TTTTCTCAAGTGCACACGGAACATTCTCCAGGATAGAGCATATCCTGGGCCATAACTCTAGTGCAACTTTTCTTATCACAATGTGATTAAGATTAGGTGTCAACTATTAAAAACTATTAAAAATGCAAGCATACAGAGGCTAAACAACACACTTTTGAATAACCAATAAATCACAGAAGAAATAAAAAAAGAGTTAAAAATATGCATAGAAACAAATGAAAATGAAAACACAACAACCCAAAACCTGTGGGATTCAGTAAGAGCAGTGCTAAGGGGAAGATTCATAGCAATACAAGCTTACCTCAAGAAAACAAGAGAAAAATCAAATAAATAATGTAACTTTACACATAAAGCAACTAGAAAAAGAAGAAATGAAGAAACTCAGGGTTAGTTGAAGGAAAGAAATCAAAAAAATTAGAGCAGAAATAAATGAAAAAGAAATAAAGGAGACTATAGCAA
>NW_011485936.1:12341-12997 GCF_000754665.1 Bison bison bison | reverse complement strand
TGGTGGGCTGCCATCTCTGGGGTCGCACAGAGTCAGACACGACTGAAGCGACTTAGCAGCAGCAGCAACTCAAAGTAATCTATATATTCAATGCAAACCTTATCAAGCCACCAATGGTATTTTTCACAGAACTAGAACAAATAATTTCACAATTTGTATGGAAATACAAAGAACCTCGAATAGCCAAAGCAATCTTGAGAAAGAAGAATGAAACTGGAGGAATCAACCTGACTGACTTCAGACTATACTGCAAGGCTACAGTCATCAAGACAGTATGGTACTGGCATAAAGACAGAAATATAGATCAATGAAACAAAATAGAAAGCCCAGAGATAAATCCATGCACTTATGAACACCTTATCTTTGACAAAGTAGGCACAAATACACACTAAGAGAAGACGATCTCTTCAACAAGTGGTTCAAGGAAAAATGGTCAAGCATCTGTAAAAGAATGAAACTAGAACACTTTCTAACACCATACACAAAAATAAACTCAAAATGGATTAAAGATCTAAAGGTAAGACCAGAAACTATAAAACTCCTAGAGGAGAACATAGGCAAAACATTCTCTGACATTAATCACAGCAGGATCCTCTATGACCCTCCTACCAGAGTAATGAAAATAAAAGCAAAAATAAACAAAAGGGACCTAATTA
>NW_011485936.1:10935-12241 GCF_000754665.1 Bison bison bison | reverse complement strand
TAAGAAAGCTGAGGTATATATACACAATGGAATATTACTCAGTTATTAAAAAGAATGCATTTGAATCAGTTCTAATGAGGTGGATGAAACTGGAGTCTATTATACAGAGTGAAGTAAGCCAGAAAGAAAAACTCCACTACAGTATATTAACGCATGTATATGGAATTTAGAAAGATGGTGATGATGACCCTATATTCAAGACAGCAAAAGAGACACAGATGTAAAGAACAGAATGTTGGACTCTGTTGGAAAAGGTGAGGGTGGGATGATTTGAAAGAATAGCATTGAAACATGTATATTACCATATGTGAACTAGATCACCAGTCCAGGTTTGATGCATGAGACAGGGTGCTCAGGACTGGTGCATTGGGATAACCCTGAGGGATGGGATGGGGAGGGAGGTTGGAGGGGGTTTTGGGACGGGCGATACATGTACTCTCATGGCTGATTCATGTCAATGTTTGGCAAAAACCACTATAGTATTATAAAATAATTAGCCTCCAATTAAAATAAGTAAATTAATTAAAAAAGAATGACAAATTCAATGACAAATTAGTTAAAAAAAAACTAATGAGAATAGCTAATGAATTACTCTTCCTCCCAGGGTCAAAACGATGCTCACTTATGTTCATCTAGGACATATAAGAGAAAATTATACCTGTACACATCATTACCTACTGCACAAGTTTTCATTTCATATGATGAAAAGTTCACATTTGTAAATTTCCTACCAAGTACAATTTGATAAGTTGTTCTAACGTAACTCTGTACACAACCAACAGTTATGTTCAGATTTGGAGATGGAAAAAAAAAACATTTTTCATACTCTTTGGTACTATTTTAATAGGCATTTTACCTTTGCTTAATTTATATATCTAAGAATAAACTATATTTAAGTTTGTTTTTTTTTTTGAGGAACGTATCTTCAAGCATATATATAGTTTTGTAGGAAAAGGAGCCTGAATGTGAAGAAAATGTACACACTACAGTTGCTCTTTAGAGAGGAATATTCTTGTATTTTCCTTTTGGCCCATATATCTCTCATGCACACATACACAGGTGCATGTGTACACAGTTACACAGATTTGTGTGGACATATACATGTCCAAAACTCATGTTAAACTGATATCAAGCAATTAGATGTGTCTTAAGCAATTAGATTCATTTCTAGTTTAAGTAATCACTGTACTATACTCCATAATGGCTCTATCAGTTTACATTCTCACCAAATATGTAGGAAGGTTCCCTTTTCTGCATATCCTCTCCAGCATTTATTGTTTGTAGATTTTTTTGATGATGGCCATTC
>NW_011485936.1:10323-10835 GCF_000754665.1 Bison bison bison | reverse complement strand
GAAGAAAATAGTAGCAAATGAAGCAAATGACAAATAATTAATCTCAAAAATATACAAGTAACTCCTGTAGCTCAATACGAGAAAAATAAACAACCCAAGAAAAAATTGGGCCAAAGATCTAAACAGACATTTCTCCAAAAAAAGACATACAGATGTCTAACAAACACATGAAAAGATGCTCAACATCACTCATTTTCAGAGAAATGCAAATCAGAAACACAATGAGGTACCATCTCATGCCAGTCAGAATGGCTGCCATCAAAAAGTCTACAAGCAATACATTTTATAGAGGGTGTGGAGAAAAGGGAACCCTCTTACACTGTTGGTGGGAGCACAAACTAGTACAGCCACTATGGAGAACAGTGTGGAGATTTTTAAAAACCTGGAAATAGAACTGCCATACGACCCAGCAATCCCACTGCTGGGCATACACACTGAGGAAATCAAAATTGAAAGAGACATGTGCATCCCAATGTTCACTGCAACACAGTTTAAAATAGCTAGGACAAGGA
>NW_011485936.1:9676-10223 GCF_000754665.1 Bison bison bison | reverse complement strand
TGGAGATTAATCACTTGTCAGTTGTTCCATTTGCAATTATTTTCTCCTATTCTGAGGATTGTCTTTTAATCTTGTTTATCATTTCCTTTGCCTTTCAAAAACCTTTCAGTTTAATTAGATTCCATTTGTTTGTTTTATTTTCATTTCCGTTACTCTATGAGATGGGTCAAAGAATAAATCTGCCATATAACCCAGCAGTCCCACTTACAGGGACTATACCCTGAGAAAGCCACAACTCTAAAAGACACATGTACCCCAATATTCATTGCATCACCATTTACAGTAGCCAGGACATGAAAACAACCTAGATATCCATCTACAGATGAATGGATAAAGCAGAAGTGGTACATATATACAATGGAGTATTATTAAACCATAAAAAATAATGAATTTGAGTCAGTTCCAGTGAGGTGGATGAACCTAGAGCCTGTTACACAGAGCGAAGTAAGTCAGAAAGAGAAAAACAAATATTGTATATTAACACATATATATGAAATCTCAGAAAATGTTATTGATGAATTTATTTGCAGGGAAGGAATGGAGACAT
>NW_011485936.1:6760-7177 GCF_000754665.1 Bison bison bison | reverse complement strand
CATTATCTTCATTTTTTTGAATGTTGAGTTTTAAGCCAGCTTTTGCACTCTCCATTTTCACTTTCATTAAGAGACCCTTTAGTTCCTCTTCACTTTCTGCCATAAGGGTGGCGACATCTGCATATCTGAGGTTACTGAAATTTCTCCCAGCAATCTTGATTCCAGCTTGTGCTTCATTTAACCTGACATTTCACTTGATGTACTTTGCATATAAATTAAATGAACAGGGTGACAATATACAGTTTTGACGTGCTCCTTTCCCAATTTGGAACTAGTCCATGGTTTCATTTCCTGTTCTGTTGCCTCTTGACCTGCATACAGGTTTCTCAGGAGGCAGGTAAGGTGGTCTGGTATTCCTATCCGCTTAGGAATTTTCCACAGTTTGTTGTGATTCACACAGCCACAGGCTTTAGCATA
>NW_011485936.1:5948-6660 GCF_000754665.1 Bison bison bison | reverse complement strand
CCTTTGTCTCAGAAATTAAAATTCTAAAGAATTATAGAGATCTATTCCCTTTTAAAATGATATATTTCTATAATGTTTGGATTTTTTTTCCAAAAAGTATGTATTATTTTTAGAATCAGAAAATGCAACATAGTTTGAAAAAAAAAAAAAAAGGAAAGAATTATTTTATCTAGAAATTAATGGTTTAGTTCCCTAGTGCTTTTAAAATGTATTTCTAGTTTGATGTTGCCTATGTCTATTCTTGCCTCTTACATCACAAAGGGCTCAGATTATGTCACTACTGGACATTATTATCTCTTTTAAACACAGTGTTATAAGTAAATCCTTCTCTAGTGAGAAGTATTTTCTCCCATATCCCTTCATAAAACAGAACTCAGAGGTACTGTAGATTTGTTTCCTCAATGGCATTTCCAAATCTTTTCTCTTCTCTATTCCTTAAAAAGAGCTTGCTTGGAATCTCGTGCCATCAGATTATGTCACCTGATAGCTTTCTCTACTATATCCATTTGCTGATTCCATTGTTGCTCCACTTCATTTTGCCATGATTTTCTTATGCGGCCTACTACCATGCTGTACAGTACTATCAACTGTACTCTTGTCAATTCCTTGTGATTTTTCTGTTGTTGTTCAGCCTCTCAGTCATCACCAACTGTTTGTTACACCATGGACTGCAGCACACCAGGCTTCCCTTTCCTTCAACATATCCCAGAGC
>NW_011485936.1:5347-5848 GCF_000754665.1 Bison bison bison | reverse complement strand
TGTTGATGTTCATGTGTAGAGTCGTCTGTTGTGTTATTGGAAGAGGATGTTTGCTATGATCAGTGTGTTCTCTTGGCAAAATTCTGTTAGCCTTTGCCCTGCTTCATTTTGTACTCCAAGGCCAAGCTTGCTCATTACTCCAGGTATCTCTTGACTTCCTACTTTTGCATTCCAGTCAGCTATGATGAAAACGACATCTCTTTTTTTGGTATTAGTTCTAGAAGGTCTTGTAGGTCTTCATAGAACCATTCAACTTGAGCTTCTTTGGCATTAGTGGTCAGGGCACAGATTTGGATTACTATGATATTGAATGGTTTGTCTTAGAAACAGAGATCATTCTGTCGTTTTTGAGATTGCACCCAAGTCCATTCTAAAGGAGATCAGTCCTGGGTGTTCTTTGGAAGGAATGATGTTAAAGCTGAAACTCCAGTACTTTGGCCACCTCATGAGAAGAGTTGACTCATTGGAAAAGACTCTGATGCTGGGAGGGGTTGGGGACAG
>NW_011485936.1:4640-5247 GCF_000754665.1 Bison bison bison | reverse complement strand
TGAGTGCAGCACTTTCACAGCATTGTCTTTGAGGATTTCAAATAGATCAGCTGGCATTTCACCAACTCCACTAGCTTTGTTCGTAGTGATGCTTCTTAAGGCCCACTTGACTGTGGACTCCAGGATATCTGGCTCTAAGTGAGTGATCACACCATCATGGCCATCTAGGTCATGAAGATCTTTTTTTGTATAGTTCTTCTGTCTATTCTTGCTGCCTCTTCTTGATATCTTCTCCTTCTGTTAGGTCCATACAGTTTCTGTCCTTTATTGTTCCTATCTTTGTATTAAATGTTTCCTTATTATCTCTAGTTTTCTTGAAGACATCTCTAGTCTTTCCACTCTTGTTTTCCTCTATTTCTTTCCATTGTTCACTTAAAAAGGCTTTTTACAACCCCCCATGTATATGTGTCCTTTTCTACTTTGCCTTTTGCTTCTTTTCTTTTCTCAGCTATTTGTAAGGGCACCCTAAGGCAACCATTTTGCCTTTTTGCATTTCTTTCTTGGTGATGGTTTTGATCACTGCCTCCTGTACAATGTCACAAACTTTCATCTGTAGTTTTTCAAGCTCTCTGTCTATCAGATCTAATCTCTTGAATCTATATGTCAC
>NW_011485936.1:0-739 GCF_000754665.1 Bison bison bison | reverse complement strand
CATCTTTTCATATACTTGTTGGCCATTTTTATAAATACTCTGGCAAAGTATCTCCAGTTTCTTTGCTCACTTTAAAAAAAAAAATAGGGTTGTTTGGATTATTTCTGCTGATGAGCTGTATCAGTGTCTCATATATTTTGAATATTAACCCTTTATCAGATAGACAATTTGAAAACATGTTGTCTCATTCCATAGGCTGTTGTTGTTGTTTTTTGGTATTGTTTCTTTTGCTGTAAAAAAGTTTTTCAGCTTATTCATTTCTCTTTTTGTTAGCCTGTACTTTCTTGCTGTCATATCAAAAAAAAAAAAAATCAGTGACAAGAGAATATCAAAAAGCTTTTTTCCTGTTTTCTTCTAGGAGCTGAACAGTTTCAGCTTCTATGTTGAAGTCATTAATACATTTCAAACTTATTTTTTGAGTTGTGTAATATAGGAGTCCACTTTTATTCTTTTCCATGTGGATATCCAGTTTTCAAATAAACATTTATTGAAGAGCTATCTTTTCCCCATTTTTTTATCTTGGTATTTCTGGGTTGTCGATTCTGTTATAATAGTCTGTATACTTTTTTTATGCAAGTACATTCTAGTTTTTAAAAGTAGTTTACAATCAGGAACTGTGAGTCTTCAACATTTGTTCTTTCTCAAGAATGCTTTGGATATTCATAGTCTTTTGTGGTTTTGTACAAATTTTAGGTTTGTGTTTTCAATTTTTGTGAAAAAACGCCATTGACATTTTCAT
>NW_011485935.1:46391-46903 GCF_000754665.1 Bison bison bison | reverse complement strand
ACCATATAATTCTTGTGAAAGCCCGTCCTGCTACTATGTAGGATGTTTAGCTGCATCTCTGGCCTCTAGCCACTAGATGTCAGTAGCACCCTCCTCCAGTTGGACAACTCAAAGTGTCTCCAGACATTGCCACATGTCCCCTAGGGTCCCCATAGCTCCCTCTTGTGAGAAGCACTGGTCTAGAAACTGCCTTGGCATGCTCTGTGTCTCTACTGCGGGCCACTTGTAGGATCCCGCTTGGGGCAGCTATCTCAGGAAGAGAACCATGTCCCATGTAAGAGGAAACCAGAGGCAAGCCTGTTTTTTTCTGACAAGTGGAGTACCAGTGACCCTGCCATGCACAGAGGGGTTTGACTGGGCTGCAGCTGCCTTGTCACTTTCTCAAATCCTCAGGCTCGTTCTCAGCGGTGGGATGAGGTACAGAGGGGCACTGGTCATGATTTATCTCAATTCATATTTTGTCTGGTTTTCCTGCTGGTCTTGGTTCTGCCCATCCATGCTGCTTCTAAAGG
>NW_011485935.1:44426-46291 GCF_000754665.1 Bison bison bison | reverse complement strand
TGTCTGCTGTTTCTCAAAATAATCCTTATACCAAAGAGATATATTTGGGGGTTGCATATTCTGTTCCCTTCCACTACCCCAAAATATGCCTCTTTGACATACGGATTATTTTGAGCTGATTATTTTGAGACACTGCAGACAAAGAAGCTCTGGAAACAGAGTATAAATTACCAGGTTTTTTGCAAGATACATTTACATTAGAAAGGGGGCCTGTACTTGGAAGACAACTATTACTGGAGATCACTTTTTCACCTTTCTATAAACTTTGTTTAGGATGTATTTCCTCTTCTCACCTTCCTGTGAAATTCATTCCTCCCCTTTGAAGTCCCAGACTGGTCCCAGCCCTTAGCTCAATAGTATTTAAGCCACAATTTTCCAGATGCCTTTTCAGTTTTATATCCTTGTGGGGATTCCAGTAAGTAGGTAATTAATTTTTTTTTCTCCCTATAATCTGTCTTTTTATTATGGTGGGGGTGTGGGGGTCTCAGCTAAGGATCTAAAAGGCTGAGAGAAAATTATTTTTACTCCCCTACAGTAGCATATTGTGCTACCCTTCACATGTATATAATTATGACTATGCCTATGTAATAAATGTGAGGGAAAAAGATCACAGTGTTGTGATTAAAAAATAAGAAGAGGGGATCATATTATATAAGAGGGTAGTGAGAGAAGATTTTACTGAGGAAGTGACAAGCCCAATATCTAAACGTAATAGGAGCCAGCCATAAACTCAATGAGGGGAAATTGACTTCTGAGGAGAAGGAAGAGCAGGAACTGAGGGGCTAAGGCAAGAATAAGCTTCTCAAGGGCTAAAAGCGATGCCCCTCCCCCATCCCAGCCCAGGCTGGAGCCATAGGTGGTACAAGCACAAAGAAAAATCAAAGCCAGGACCAGTCACATAAACAAGAACTAAAGCCCAGCCAAGCACATGAGATCTAAGGGCTTTCATTAATGACACCTAATAGTGTGGTGTAGCCCCTTAAACCATGGTTGATAGAATCACTCTTGCTGTTCATTTCATTTTCCCCACACAAGAAGAAACTGGAAACACTGGCTCCGTTGTCAGAGCACGTAATCATCTTCCTGCTTTGAGGCAAAGTCTGAGCAACCATCAAGAAATCATTTTAATCTGTACTTTGTTAGAATGGAGGAAGAGGAAGAGAGAAGAGAACAAAAATGTGACTTTATCAATGGCAAAACAAGCCCTGGGCAAAAGCTGGCTTCTCTAAGGAGACAGTGACCAAGGGCTCCCTGATCGGGGGCGGGGGGTTGGGTTCCAAAAGGAGGAGGTGAGTGGGGGAAAGCCTGGAAGCTAAACTTGTGAATTGAAGGGCGTGAATTGATAGGAATATTATGACCATGCCTGCCTGCTTTGCGACCCCATGACTGCAGCCCTCCAGGTTCCTCCATCCATGGAATTCTCCAGGCAAGATAACTGGAGTGGGTTGCCATTTCCAACGTCAGGGGATCCTCCCAACCCAGGGATCAAACTGAGTCTCTTGTGTCTCCTGCATTGGCAGGCGGATTCTTTACTACTGTGCCACCTGGGAGGCCCATTATGACCATAAAAGAGCCACTGAAGGAACAGGCCTGGTTTCCTCAGGCTGCTGTTTGTGTGGGTGAGGGAGAAGATTCTAGGCATTTCTTGAACAAAGTAGGGGCCAATTAAAGGTGAAACAGGGCATCGTTTTAGGCATCTACTCATCATTCCTGCTCCATGGGAGACAGACCCTCACCAGCTGGTTTTGAAGGGTGTGAATGCTCAAAGCCTCAGCCTGCCTCTGGGCATCTCAGGGGAAATGTTGTCAGGTCTCTGCTGGCGGTCAGCTTTAAGACTGACTCAGGGCTGTTCTGGGGGTTTCCGG
>NW_011485935.1:41423-44326 GCF_000754665.1 Bison bison bison | reverse complement strand
GGAAGGACAGTGTCTACGATCCTGGCTTACAGCCGCTCACCATCTCTTATGACCCGACCACCTGCCTCCACGTCTGGAATAATGGGTACTCTTTCCTCGTGGAATTTGAAGATTCTGCAGATAAATCAGGTGAGAGCCAGACCCGTGGTCTCATCCGGAGTTAAAAGGACAGCTTCATGTCAGCACAGGCCACATCGCACAGCCCCGGGAAGTCTCTTGGTAGCTGTGGTATGGGACTCATTGGACTTACTTTCATAACGTATGGAAGAAGCCCCTTCTCTTTTTTATGAACGTTTTCCTCTCGTATCGGTAGTATTTTTCACTAGTGAACAAATATCTCTAGAGAGAGAATTTGTAAGTGATAAAAAGATAGGCTTTGAAATTAAACCCTTGCTAGAAATTTCTTTTGCATATGTGTATTGCATATGTACAAATTTTCTCCGCTTGCTGACTTTACAAGACACTTTTATTTAGATTGTAATATTATTTAAATAGATCTAACTGATGAGACTACAATACCACTGAAATGGGGCAAAAAGCATATTCATGTGTGCATGAGGTTACAGTCTAAACTAGTTAAGAGACCAATGGTGTATAAGAAAAATGGAAAGTCATGTTCTGTTAATTTTGTTAAACAATATTACCTAGTGTAAATGAAGCACAATTTAAAATAGATTTTAAAATTCAAATATTATATTGCTTTTAAATCTACTTTTTTTCAGCCTACCCAGATATAAACTAATCTAATGACTTCAAAGTTTACCTGAAACTTTTAGTGTCTATTGAAAACCATGTGATTAATTCTATGCAGGATTCTTTTTTCAAACTGAATTTGATAGCATCAAATAATCTTAATTTGTCTGAAATAATTGTTACTTGAAATAATGTATCTTAAGCAATGATTGATCCATGGCTCAGCAGGCAAAGAATCTGCCTGCAATGCAGGAGACACAGGTTTGATCCCTGGGTCGGGAAGATCCCCTGGAGGAGGAAATGGCAACCCACTCCAGTATTCTGGGAAATCCCATGGAGAGAGGACCCTGGCAGGCTATAGTCCATAGGGTCGCAAAGAGTCAGACATGACTGAGCAACTAAGCACATGATCCATCTTAAGGAATGGTTCTCAGCCACTGGCACTTTTGCTACCCTTCCCTCCCCAGGGACTAGGGACACGGCAACATCTATAGGCATTTTGGTTGTCACATTGGGAGGAGTGTGCTATCGGCCTCCCGTGGGTCGAGGCCACAATCACCAGCATTTATGAACAGTTATCCAGCTTCAAATATCAATAGATGCACTCGCTGGAGTGCATTTGTTTCTTTCTATTACCAATACTGATACAGTAATTAAATTTGATTTTTATTAGGTCTAAATCATTTTTTATTGCAAAAAAAATTAATAGAGCTAAGATTGAGAAACTTTGATTTTCTCTCATGAAGGTGAAATGCATCCATGAAAGTGTTAATGAATAAAGTTAAAAGTATATCTTAGAACTTCCCTGGTGGTCCAGGCATTAAGAATCTGCCTGTTAGTGCAGGGTACATGGGTTCAATCCCCGGTCTGAGAAGATTCCACGTGTGGCCGAGCAGGATTTCAATTTCACCCAACAGATTAGACTGAACATTTGCCAAATTCATGCTCACAATATGGAGCTGGCATAGAAAAATAAGAATTTTTTAGAAGACAATTTTATGTCTATTTCACTACACTTTAGTATCATCCTCTTACTAATTTAGTGAATCATGTGGTATTATTCTCTGTACTTCCCCTAGCCCTCAAAGAAAAGTAGTCATTGGTGTCATTGCTCACCCTTACAAAACTCCTTTTTTTTTTTAATTCTTTCTTTTTTCAAAAAAGGAAATTATGTAAGACATTTATGAAAGCCAGTAAGATAAACAGTAGACCACTACATGACATAGCCAGCGTATTTGGACCTCTGGATGACTGTACTCAGTCATTTGCATACATAAAATTCAACTAATGAGGCAGTAAACTCTAAAATAATTAATACGGATGAGATGGAAGATTTGGTTTTCCCGTTGTAGAGTTTAATTGAACAGACATCGCCAGGGTCTGCTCAGATGCCAGAAATGAGGAACTAACAGCTTCAGCAAATTCAAGCAAAAAAACAAAAACAAAAAACTGCACAATCCAAAGCCTGAGGAAGGATGACTTTTAAAACTCGTATCTGAACATTTCCCCTATAATGTACTGATTTCAGTAGTTCCAGAAAGTAAAGTATGTGGATGACTCACATTGTTCACTCTGTTGAAACGGAGATAGGTGATAGTTTTTGATTTGCAAATTTCCTTTTCCATTTCAATGTAAGGAAAAGAAATACTGTTATCTTCAAAAATTGAAAAGCAAAGTGCTGGCGCATAAAAAAGAAAGTATCTTTTGTACCCGTATTTCAGTTTTATAAGACTGTGTTAGATAAATATGCTGAGAGAAATTTGCATTTTATTGTGCATAAAAAACACTGGGCATAGTAAATATAGACCATAAAACTAAGGCAAGAATTAGCCTTTAACAATTGTGTGCAGCTTGGAGTATAGTTAAATCCTGCTGTCATTCCGAGTGCAGGTCTTGTCCTTACACATGTATTAACTGCATGGAAATCAAGTTTATAAACACTGGTATATAATACAGTGTGCTCCATCTAAGACAGTTCATGAGAAGGTCCACCCACAGAGTCTACTTTTCCCCTGCATTTCTCCACGACATCAAAAACATCAAATCCCCTGAATTGTTGGATGTGCCATTTCAGTGATCGAGGGAGGACCCCTGGAACACAACTACCGATTAAAGCAGTTCCATTTTCACTGGGGGGCCATTGATGCCTGGGGCTCTGAGCATACTGTGGACAGCAAATGTTACCCGGCAGAGGTAAGTTGAGAAGTTTG
>NW_011485935.1:39289-41323 GCF_000754665.1 Bison bison bison | reverse complement strand
CCTCATTTAAGTGGAATCATACAGTATTTGTCTTGTAATGAGTGAATGAGTTCATTGAGCATAATGTTTCAAGGTTCATTCATATTGTAACATGTATAAGAATTTCACTCCTTTTAAAGAGAAATAATATTCCATTGTATGTACAGTTGATCCTTAGACAACATGGAGGAGCACCAACCCTCTACAAAATTGAGAGTCCAAGTAAACCTTAAAGCCAGCCCTCCGTATCTGCAGCACCTCTGTGTCTGCAGAGTCACGCAGCTGCAGATTATGTAGTACTGGGATATTTACTTAAGGAAAAAAATCCACGTATAAGTGGACCTGTGCAGTTCAAACCCATGGTGTTTAAGGGTCAGCTGTATATACCACATTTTGTTTATCTCTTCATCCATTCGTGGCAGCTGCCTTTTGGCTATTGTAAATAATGCTGCTGTGAATATTGTGTTCACATGTGTACAAATATCTTTTCAGGATGCTGTTTTCAATTCTTTTGAGTATATACCCAGAAATAGGATTGCTGGATCCTCCTTGGACTTCCTTGAGCGTACTTTTTTCATTTTTATGAAAGTGTCTCTTTTCATTTTTATTCATGTTTCCATCTTCTAGAATAAGTAGTATTTTCTGTTAATACATATATCTCTGTGTATAGGTTGTATTACTGATGTAGAAGATAGGGCATGAAGTTTAAAGTTTGCTAGAAATTTGTTTCCTGTGTGTGTTGAATATGTGGTAATCCTCTGCTAACTGACTTGACAAATAACGTTTATATTAAATAGCAATATTACTTAGTCAGATTTATACATGGGTTTTTTAAAAAAAAATACATACTACAGTACTATATCATCCGTTGTTGGTTGAATCTACAGACGTGGAACCAAGGATGAGGAAAACCAACTGTAAAATTAAATATGCTGATTTTCAACTGTGAGGTGGCTGGCACCCCTAACCTGTGCGTTATTCAAAGGTCAACTGTACAGAGCAAAAGGCTAGTCAGGCAAGAAAAAGATTTGGTCACCCAGCAACATGTATTTTGTCATTCATTGATTTATTTATTGATTCAACATTTACTAAGTGCCAGTCATGTGGCAGACATGGCACTAAGTGCTAGGAATAACAACTCCATTCTTGGCCTCCCAGAATTCAAAGACTAGTGAGAGAAACACACAGTAAATTAGAATTATACAGCAAATATGATTTGAAAAAGAGTTTCTAAAAATACTGTGGGACCACAGAGGAGGGTGTGATATAGACTGTTCAGAGGAGTGTATGGTGATTTCACTAAGGAGGGGACATTTGTGTTGGGTATTGAAGGATGAATAGGCGTTTGCCAAGAGGATTAGAAGGGCATTCCAGACTGAAGGAAAATCATGTGCAGAAACAGATGTTAGAAAGTGTCCAAAACCCAGTGTGGCCAACATGAGAGTGTATGCTGTGGGGATAAGCAGGAAGAATGGTGACCACTGAAGATTAAGAGGGTAGATGGAAGGCAGTCTTCTGACTGCCTAAAAATAACACTGGTTATTTTTAAACAAAAGAATGGTATAGTATGATATCATCTAAATAATTGGTCAGTTGCTTCATTTTTTTGACGTTAACCCAGGCAACAGTACAAGATTAATCTACATGGGAGATGATGGGAGCCTGTGGCAATCAAAGGAGAGAAAGCAAGTTTTAACAAGCATTTTAAAAATAAAAGCAACAAATAAAAATAAAAGAACTTGGAGTCTTCTTCAAATGAGAAGAAGGCAAAGTTAACCGTGATCTTGTGGTGTCTCACTTGTGGAGTCTCTGGGGTGGCAATGCCAGAAAGTTCATGAATGATGGACAATGGATAATTTGTAGGGAAAAATAGGGAGCATGTAAGAAAATAAAATTTCTTCTTACAACTTTTCTGCTAATTTAATTTTAAATGTTACATTAAAAATAGAAACACATTTCAACGGTTATGCCTCAAAAAAGGAATGTGTCTTCAATTCCTGTCTAATTCCCATAGGAAGAATCTGTTTCTCTCAAGACAAGCATCTTCTCTCCTTT
>NW_011485935.1:38406-39189 GCF_000754665.1 Bison bison bison | reverse complement strand
CAACAGCTGAGAAGAAGGAATAGTTCTGAGTTTCCAGTTCTAAGAAATTATCAGGAAGAATCAGGTAATTCCTATAAATGCTAACTCTCTCAGGGGCATATTTGATGATTCCCAGTTTAAACATGTAAAAATGATAACTGCCCTCATTTCAAATAATATGACAGAAATCAACCTTAAGGTCCTGAAACAGAATTCTTCTAGAATTCTAAGCTAGGCTCACATGATAGCCTCAATTAATAACGCAGGCAACAGTGCAGGGCCACCAGGTCAAATTAACCCAAGTGAGAGATGGTGGGAGCCTAAATGAAAGTGGCGGCAATAGAAATAGAGAGAAAGAGTACGGCTCAACAAGCACTTTTGAAATTAAAGCAAAATGACTTGGAGGCAGGGTCCTCTTCAGGAAAGGAGAGGAAAAAGTTAAACATGACCTTGAGAGTGTCACTTGGGAGGGAGGGTGAGGATTCATGAATGATGGACAAGGAATGATTTGTAGGGAAATAAAAGGGGCCAAAATACATAGAATTTCTTCTTAACAACTTTCCACCTAATTTAGTTTTAAATGGTACCTTAAAAAGAAACACATTTTAAGTGGTTATGCCTCGAACAAATTTGTCCTAAACTCCTAGTCCACATAGGGAGAATCTATTTCTCTCAACATAAACATCTCTCCTTTAGATGCAAATGGATTTTGTATATGAGTGTTTCATGCAAATCAGGATGGGAATAGACAAATGTTGCTCCCTCACTGAAATGTTGTTCACTTGGAGATAGATATATACACAT
>NW_011485935.1:37830-38306 GCF_000754665.1 Bison bison bison | reverse complement strand
CCTATTCCAAAGTAGTATTAATTACTGCCCCTGTATATATTTCTTCCTGTTCTTTAATTCTGTCTTATTTTGCACCAGATTGTCATATGCTTTTCTCAATGGCTTTATTTTGGGTGAGGAAGCACAGTAAATATATGTGAACAAGGCTGTTTTTGAGCAATCCTACATGATCATGTGTCAAACCGTTTTTTAATGGTGTTTCAGCTGCATTTGGTGCATTGGAATGCAGTCAAGTTTGAACACTTTGAGGATGCAGCACTGGAAGAAAATGGTTTGGCTGTGATAGGAGTATTTTTAAAGGTAAAAAAAAAAATCTTACTAGCTTTAAATGACATATTGAATCCTAGGATGAAGAGATACAACATTGCAATTTTAAGTTCTAAAAATATTGAGATAAAACTGTTTAAAATACAAGGTTGTCATGAATATATTTCAAATGGTATAGAAATGCACAGTCCAGTACAGTAGTCAGAAGC
>NW_011485935.1:36004-37730 GCF_000754665.1 Bison bison bison | reverse complement strand
CCTCAGGGCAGCCTTCTGGAGTCTAGCTACCCTCCCACAGGTGGGGAACAAAGTATGATAGAAACTTGGTTTGTCCAGTCTTACAGAACAATTACCACAACCCTTCAGGGTGGATATTTCTGTGTGCCCCAAAGATTAATTGTTCAATATTCAGAATCCCAGATGGAGCTACTCTCTGAAAGTCTATTTTCTCTCTCTTTCCTCCCCCTCCCTGCCTCTGTCTCTCTCCCCCACCTCCTTCCCACTCCTTCCCTCCCCATCTCCCTCTTTTTCCTCTCCCTCTGTCTTTCTCTCCCACTCTTCTGCCCTCCTTCCTCTGTCCCCATCCCTCCCTCTCCCATTCTCAATCCAGGATCCTGTCTCCTCCTAATGCACTGCATGTTAGAAAGGTGAATTCTTTTAGTCTCTCTTGAAAATGAAAAACCTCCATGTTTATGCACCAGCTACTACCTAATGCCTCTCAAAGAGTTCAGGGGAGCCAGCCTGCGCTAACCTCACTAGAACTGAGGGAGAAAGTGGCTTTTGCTCTGTTCCCACTGAGGACTATCAGAAATACATGGTTAATTGTAAGAACAAAGCAAGAGTGTGATTTTGTCCTAAGGTGACCAGAGGTACCTGGAGCTCATCTGGACCACTGCAGGTCCTCAGACTCCCCTAGAATCATCACATCATATGATTCCTGAGTGGTTTTCACCATGAAATGATGACTCAATGACTCCTTCTCTTGCTAGGACACACTTGCAGAATTTGGGTCATTCGACCCTTCCTGTCTGATGCCTACTTGCCCAGATTACTGGACCTACTCGGGGTCCCTGACTACACCGCCACTCTCTGAGTCTGTCACTTGGATCATTAAGAAGCAGCCTGTAGAGGTTGATCATGATCAGGTATGTTCTTTCCACATTTCTATGTAAAGAAATTCTAGTCTGTGCCTTTAAAACAAGGCTGAGCTCAAACTTTGGCATCAGTTTTTACTATCTTGTAATGCTTATATATTTTTATTAAAATGTGCTAACATCTTGTGTTACTTTGGATATGAATTAGGGAATGCTTCAAATTAACTAGAGAGAAGAGTTAAAACTTAAGAAACATAAGCTTTTTACTTCCATATTTGACAATTACATGTGTTTTATGTATTATATATTTTATATGTAAATATGAATCTTTATGTAAACAAGACCCTTTTAAAGGGAAGAATGAAGGCTGAAAGTGGATGTGCTCAAAACTCTTCAAAATCTTTAAGGGAATTTTGCTATGGAACCTTAGGATAAAAACAGAAGCCAGCAGCATGTGTCCAGGAATTTTAAGTCAGTTGTTTTGACCCTGGAGTTTATTTTTCCCAAGAAACTAAATAGGTTTTAATTACTATATTAACACACAAATCCTATTTAATTCATAATATAAGTGAACTGCAGTAGTATTTGCTTATGCTTGTTTTATGGGATTTTAATTCATCACAAAGCATTTTCACAAGAACAAAAGTTCCAAAACCTTTTTTATGAAGCCAGGATAACTGACACCAACATCCCCCAAAGATAGGACCAAAAAAAAAAAAAATTTACAGACTGATATCTATGAAGAATATATTTTTAAAAAATCTAAAATAGGGACTTCCTTGGTGGTTCAGTGGTTAAGACTCCACATCCCCAATGCAAGGGACTTGGGTTTGATCCCTGGTCAGGGAACTATGATCCTGCACATCACACAGAGGTTGTGGTTAAAAAAA
>NW_011485935.1:33177-35904 GCF_000754665.1 Bison bison bison | reverse complement strand
AAAAAAAAACACAAAAACTAAAATAGTATTTCAGAAACAGAATCCAGCAGTGTGCTAAAAGAAATATATATTATACTCTGTTCAAGTAGTATTTATTCCAGTAATGCAAAGATGGCTCAATACTAGGAATATTATTTATCATATCAATGAATCTAAATATAAAAATTATAATCATTTCCATAGATTCTTTTTTTTTTCTTTTTTTTTTCCATTTTTTTTCTTTTTTTTTCCCATAGATTCTTAAAATGCACTAGCAAAATTCAACATTCATGTTTTTCTTTTTAATTTTCAATAAAATAGGAATGTATAGAGACTTCCCTAATTTGATAAAATAGATTGATCTCAGTTCTAAAGTAAGTAGGATGCTTAATATGGAAAAGAATATTACTATATTAAATTTTAAATTAAGTTTTATTCTGGAAGTAGTATAATTAGACAAGAAAAGAAAAATAAATTAAAGAAACAATAAAAGGAACTACTACAAAAATATGATAATTCAGTAATTAGAGGAGTACAATATTAATTTCTAGAAATCAGTACCTTTGACTTGCAAAAATCACAGTCAGTTAAAAGATATAATGGAAGAAAGAATGCTATTTATAATGGAAAGAAAAAATACAAAATATCTTGGAATCAGCTTAACAAGAAAACTTAAAATACTCCTGAAAGACACAATAGACTTGAACTGATAAAAAATTATTTCCATGTGATTGAATAGGAAGACATCATAAAGATACCTGTAATGTCAATTCTCCTTAAGTTGTATTGTCCATGAATTCCATAATTGATGTAATCCCAATAAATATACCAATAGGATTTTAAAAATAGGCTACTTCTGGCCTCATGTGGGGAAAAAAAAGTATAAATAAATAGCCAGGGAAATTGTGAAAGAGAAAATGAAAGATGATGAAATCAACCAAGTTACAAAGCCTCAATAGTTAAATAGTGTTGTGTAATCAGTCACTCAGTCCTGTCTGATTCTTTGTGACTCCACGGACTATAGGCCACCAAGCTCCTCTGTCCATGGAATTTCCCAGGCAAGAATACCGGAGTGGGTTGCCATTTCCTCCTCCAGGGGATCTTCCCAACCGAGGGATTTGAATCGGCGGCTCCTGCATCAGCAGGCAGATTCTTTACCACTGAGGAAGCCCAAATAGTGTTGTGCTGGTACACAAATAAAGAGATCAATCATAGGATGAAAAATGTAGATTCAGAAATATGTCCAAGTAGATATGAGAATTTAGTTTATGATAAAGGTTGCATCTCAGCTCAGTAGGGGGAAAAGATGAGATTATTCAGTAAGATCAATGGGGACAATTGAGCAGACACTTGGGGACAAACAGTTGGATCAACCATTCAAACCTTAGACAAGAATATATTCCAGACATATTAAGTGTTAAAAATACTGTCATAAAAGTACTAGGATAAGCCTAGGAAAACCTTTTCATACGTCCAAATGGAGGAAGCTTTTCTAACCATGTATCGAAACCAGAAGTCACAGAGATAGCAACTAGTAGACAATATAATTTAAAGAAAAAAAAAATTTGTGTAGTGATAACCACCATAAATAAATGACAATACAGAGTTTGCTCATAAGACTGGTCTTGGGGACCTATGCATTTAGTCTATTACTATCCTTCATATTTAAAAACTGATATAACATTGAAAAATAAATAAAATAAATCAGAGGGTCAGTGGCCCATGTGAGAACTTTTCAAATGAAATTTCAACACAGAAAATTCAGTACGAAAAAAATGTTAGCTGTCATCAATAATCCTAGTTGCCTATAATCTTACCACTAAGTGTTAATCATTGTTTGGATAAATCCTTCTGGTCTTTTATTTATACAGATGTACATAATTCCTTCTGTTCTTTTAGCTATATAAATATATACAAGTTTAAAATGAAAGTAGTAAAAATGAAAGTAATTTATTCATGAAGTAAAGCTATCTTTCTATTGAAAATATTTATGCTTCCTGTTTCCGTTTCTAGCTTGAGCAATTTCGAACCCTGCTCTTCACTTCCGAGGGGGAGAAAGAGAAAAGAATGGTGGACAACTTCCGCCCCCTTCAGCCCCTAATGAACCGCACTGTCCGCTCATCCTTCCATCATGACTATGTGCTGAACATACAAGCAAAACCCAAGCCTTCCACCAGCCAAGTGACTCCCTAAGATGCCATTATCTAGGTAGTTATCTTGCTTAAATATATACTGCTTCTTTAAATATTGTCAACTAGACTCTTCTAAATGCCTGCATTTAATAATTATAAATGAGCCTTTCTTCGTATGGCAGTGTTCCTTAGTCTTTGAGGGAAGCTCTTTAGTAAACAAATTTTTACTTTTATTGCTACTGATGTTTATCACTGAAGTACCAGTAAGAGATACAAGTTTCTCTTATAGCAACCTGTTGGTAGCTGTAACATCTTTTTACATGCAACATTTTTGAGCTGTCTTTTTATGTTTATCAATTGGTGATTCTATAGAGTTATAAGTAGGGATGAGAATCAAAATATTTAACAACTGGTAAGGCACAGACACTGACCATCCAGAATGCAGGGTTTTCAGAAACAGCCACAGGACCCAGACTGGCACTTCTTGGTTGAACATTGGCTATGTTTTAGGTATATCTGATTTTAAAACATGACTGTGTACTCTTTTATAAGGCCTTCTCAGTTGGGTATATGTGCCTCAACTCTTAGTTGTCATCACTAACACATGATATGATTA
>NW_011485935.1:32255-33077 GCF_000754665.1 Bison bison bison | reverse complement strand
CCCCTCTAAATCACTTGAGATATATTTTATGTTTCAGTCTCTGAGTGGAGACAATAACAGGGCACTTTGAATTGGGAAATGTAATTCACCTCAGTGTAACTGAGGTTCTCTTTGAAAGTTGCCCCTTAAGACAACTTGCCATTTATGATGCTTCTGTTGAGAGAGCCCCTGGCCCTGGGACACTCTGCAGGGGACAGAAGTGATCCTGTCAGTGGGCACGGATGGCTCTGCTTTGACTGCCATGCCACTGAGCACTCAGGAACTCAGAAGCATAACGAGTCCCCTTCTCGGCCCCAACCCCTGCTCCTTCTCAGTCCTTGTGCAAATCCTCAGGGCAGCCTTCTGGAGTCTAGCTACCCTCCCACAGGCGGGGAGCAGAGAAAAGTTTGATAGACACTTGGTTTGTCCAGCTTTACAGAACAATTGCCCACATCTTTCAGGGTGGATACCTCTGTCCACCCCAAAGATTAATTTACATTGCATTTTAGAAATGAGAATTCCATTAGTTTCTCTTGAAAAAGAGAGGCCTTCTTATTTATGCACCAGCTACCACCTAACACCTCCCACTGAGGACTATACAAGTGTCAGTTATGTCTCAATTTTTTTTAAAAAAGTCAGTTATATCTAAACTTTAAAAAGAGAGATACGTAGTTAATTACAGGAGCAAAGCATGGGCATGATGCTGTCCTAAGGTGTCCGGAGGTAACTGGAGCTCCTCTGGACCACTGCTGGTTCCCCAGATTCCCCTGGTACCATCACCTCATCATCCAGTTCCTGAGTGGTTTTCACCACAAAGAGATGCCCTTGTGGATTATTTGATTC
>NW_011485935.1:31133-32155 GCF_000754665.1 Bison bison bison | reverse complement strand
ACTAAAAAACTAAAATACCTTGCAATGAATTTAACATAAAATGTTAACCAAAACAACTGTAAAACATTCCTAAGGCACACAAAAAAACTTGAACTAATACAATCCATACCATTTTATTGAATAGGAAGACATCATAAAGATGCCTTTGATGTCACTTCTCCTTAAATGCTTACTCTTGATAAATTGCTTTCCATTAATTTTATGTGGTCCCAATAAATATACCAACAGTAACATTATGGGAGGCTGTCCTGTGCACTGTAGGATGTTTAGCAGCATCCCTGGCCTCTACTCACTGGATGCCAGTAATAGCCCAAAGTACTGACAACCAAAAATGTCTGCGGGCTTTTTTTAATGTCCACTGCAAACTCAACCCTGGTTGAGCACCACTGATATATGCTAATCTCCAATATTAGCTGACCAATGAAATCCTTTACCTCTTGGTGCCTGAAAGAAACCTAAGTCTAAGAAATTGGATTTAATTAATCAACATGTTGATTTACCAGTAAAAGCATGTGAGTGACTCATAAGTACCTTTAGCTCACTAGCAGAAAACCATAGATTGTTGGAGGGTCTTTGTTGGGAAGGATGCATAGAATTGGAATCCAAGACAGTGTTGTGAGTATCAGTGGGTCCAGCCCTTCTAAAGCAGCATTTGGAAGTGTTTCCTTGAACATACTAGGGCCACCAGAAACACACACAAATGGTGAGGCAGTTCTTCAAAGCCTCCTTTGTCACCTTTTAATTCTAGTTCTCTTGCTTTTTCTACCACATCTGCAGCTGCTTCCTCCACTTAAGCAAAGAACCTCTCTAAGTTATCCCTGATGATTGGAATCAACTTCTTCCAAATTCCTGTGAATGTTGATATTTGGACTTCTTCCTATGAATCATGAATGTTCTTAATGGCATCTAAATGGTGACTCCTTCCCAGAAGGTTTTGAATGACTATGCCCAGATCCACCAGAGCAATCACTATGACAGCTCTAGCCTGATGAAGTGTATTTCTTAAATAATATGACTTGAAA
>NW_011485935.1:30731-31033 GCF_000754665.1 Bison bison bison | reverse complement strand
CCATGCCCTCCTCCAGGGGATCTTCCCGACCCAGGGATCGAACCCACGTCTTCTGTGTCTCCTGCATTGCAGGTGGATTCTTTACCCACTGAATCACCTGGGAAGCCACTGCAAACCATAGTTATCTTTAACAGGTACACACATGAGATATGCACAGGCTTCCCTCCTAGCTTTCTTGCAACTTCTTAGTGTAAAATTCTATTGCAGTGAGTCTTCTAAATTGGAGTGAGAACCAATGCACAGAATGCCTGACCTGCCCTTCCATCTTAGAGATACAGAAGATATTCATAGAGTGTGTCCAG
>NW_011485935.1:29741-30631 GCF_000754665.1 Bison bison bison | reverse complement strand
GAAAGCCAGATGTTCTACTTAAAGGCTTGATCATATAGAAAGCATATGCATTCTGAGGAAAATATAACCACAAATATGTTCATCTCAAAAAAAAAAAAAAAAGGAAAGCATATGCAGAATATTTTAAAGAAAATGCTTTGAGTGCCTAGAACTTAAAATGCTTTCATGATCTATTTTACAGAAATATTTTTCAAAAGACTAGTAATACAATAGTCTATGGTTTACAGTATTATTTTGCATTGTATGTACACTGATTCATAGAATGAATATAATAATACTTTCCACAATGAAAAAACCATCTTGACTTCCTTTTAAAACTATCTGAACTGTATTTTATTTCATTAGTTGAGGTTCTGTGCAAGGTAGGAGATAACATAAATGTCCTAATTTATACAGTGGTTTAGAAGACTTTTGCTATAATAAGAAGGAAAGAAACTCTTCAGATAGGTAAAACCTAGATAATTCTATATACTGTGAGGAATCCAATCCAGAGTCACCCTTGCTTATAAATATGTGGAATGTTTCTAATTGCCTATAAGCCTGTATTCAAACTCAATACTGCATTTACTAGTATATTTGTTTCATTAGTATGCTAGTCATCTGATCTGTAAGATAAGGTTGGATGAATATACTTAACACTACTGAACTATACAATGAAAAAGGTTAAGATGGTGAATTTCATTTTAATGTGTATTTTACCACAAGTAAAAGTAACTAATAAATTCGGTAGGGAAAAAAATAGGGTTGGAGTTGTATGTTTAAGTTTAGGGGCATATCTCTGCTCTTAAAAAAGGAAGAGGGTGAAGGCATTGCTTCTACAGTGCATGCTTTCTCTGGAAAATGGAAGCATACATGCTCTAGGAAATGAATAAAATTCTTTACAAGATTAA
>NW_011485935.1:27756-29641 GCF_000754665.1 Bison bison bison | reverse complement strand
CCATCCAGTCTGGTATTTTGTTATGGCAGCCTGAACAGACTAAGACACTTGTCCCTATATACATTTGGATTCCTGCTTTTCAAATTCAACCTACTCTTCAAAAGTGGTACTTTGGTTTGGGTTCTAGGTGGGGATACCATCTGTCACCATTCTAACAGTTGTGTTGCTCTGAGCTTATCACTAGACAAAAGAATCAGTAAGAATGAATAAAGAATAACTTTATTCACTAATAACTGAATAAGAACTGATTGAATAAAGAACTGAATAAAGAATAACTACCACTGGATAGCTCCTTCCTCCAAAGAAAACTTTTAATCAGTTGTACATATATAGATTTATAAGCATTTTCATAATAATATGCATTTATAAGTATCTTATCTTGCTACTTTTAGTGATAACTGTAATCTGGAAAATATATAAAGCCTTTGGCATAGCAATGAGTGTTGAAGAGGACTTGAGACTCCACTGTATGTCCTTGAGTAAATCTGGTGATTTAATAATGAAATTAATGGTCGGCAAGAAATGTTCTTTCATGAGAATTCCTGCATTGACCATTCAGTGAGTCCCAGTATTACTGTCCTACGAGAGCAATAAAAAAGCCAAATTAATTGAAAGACTCCCAATCTGGTAAAGAGTAAACATTTTTTTCTTGCTCTCCCTTTATGCTTGCTATAAATGAAAAAAATACAATTATGGATCATTCTTTTGTCATAATAATTAAGATTCATTTAATAATAGCATGTTTGTAATACCATTATCTATTACATCATTTATATATTTATAAATGTGAAATATTTTAAATATAAAGTAAAAATATTTTAACTTTTTAAGAATAATCAGCTATTTCCTACTGACAATTTAAGACAAAAATTTAGGCTTTTTCCCATAAAGAAGGGATAAACCAAAACATGTATACTTGAGAATAAGTAGAAGTTATATTTCAGGCACCAAGAAAAATGGAAAATACATGTTACATTGCAGAATAAATTTGTTCTATTTATCAGAATATCATAGTAGACTATATCTTTGCATTACATTTTTGTATATCTTATTTTTATCTTATGATTTATCAAATGATGGGAACTATAGTTTGGAAATGAAACTGGCTTTTAGAGTAACTTCTGTAATGAAATTAAGTTGAGCAGTTTAAACTTATTCATGAAAATGAATTCAGCAGTTAATTGTTGAAGATAAATATCTAACTCCTATAAATGAAGATTTACATTCACTTCTAAATCATAATAGAATAAAATGTAAATCTGTATCTTTTTAAATTAGGAGTATCTTCCTAGAAGACATCTTTAATTAATCTGACATGAGAGTCTGGTCTGATTCATAAGAAATGTTACAGCAGCCCAAACACTAATGCTTTCAGAATGGCAGCAATTCTCAGCATAATTCCTGGTCACAGAAACCAGCAAAATTGGAGATCTGCACAGTTATATTTTGTGCCAGCCAAGGAATTCTCTAGTTAGAGGCTATACCTGCCAAATCTCCACCTTCAAGAAGTTTAAGATATAGTGCAAGATGAAGTCTTATGGAGGCAACAAAGTACAATATAGTGTGATAGGTGATAGGTGAAAGGTGAAATATTTGTGCAAGGAGCACCCATAGGACAAGTATTTAATCCACTCTTGAGGGCGTTGGGAAGTTTTCAAGCTACTGCTGCTGTTAATAACAACTAATGTTTCTGGGACACTAATTATCGTCAGGCACTATGACAACATATAGCATTTCCCTGATTTTTACAGATGGAAAAACTGAAGACTAAACATTAGGAACTGGGAGTTCCCTGGCAGTCTACTGGTTAGGACTCAGCTTTTAAAAAAAAAATAAGATCAGATAGTTAAGGCTTGAGTTTCCCAGTCCATTCGACTCCAAAGTC
>NW_011485935.1:26098-27401 GCF_000754665.1 Bison bison bison | reverse complement strand
CTAATTACTGAT
Source organism: Bison bison bison (assembly GCF_000754665.1). Taxonomy (NCBI): domain Eukaryota; kingdom Metazoa; phylum Chordata; class Mammalia; order Artiodactyla; family Bovidae; genus Bison; species Bison bison. Next base: position 27,389 of record NW_011485935.1, on the reverse strand, counting down.
GCACTGAGCTGAACAAGGCCACCTTGGAGCCTTGTTTATGCAAGTGTCTTTGTAAGAAAGAGTAAGGCAGAGTTTATGAAGAGTTTGGGCTTCTGCTGAATGATTTCAGGGAGGGAGTAGGGAAACAGGCAGCTTAGTAATTGGGTATCTCAGTAATTTTGATTTGGATGAGAGAGGAACAAAGACAAGCCAGGAAGGAAGTTATCCAATTATTAAAAGAAGGGGGTTGTTAATCCTTTTGCAGTTGCAACGTGTCCTTGGGAGAAACGTTTTTTCTTGGTCTTATGTGTGTAAACCACAGTCTAATTATTAGCAGGATTGATTTTGCTTTCTCAATCTCTTACTCTTGTTGCCCCAGTTTAATTCCTTGTTACCTCTCACCTAGATTGCTTTATTCCGGCTGTATCCTTTATACTGCAAACCAGTCACTTACCTAAAACACAAATACGATCACAAAAGCCTCAACTCAACTTGCAATGGTTCCCTATTCCCTACAGAGCATAATTAAAGCTTTTGGGAATGGCCCTTCGCCATAACCTAGCACCAGCCACCTCTATCGCTGTATTCCTTGATACTCTCATATTGCCCTTTATACTTGATGGCCAAAATTCTCGCGGTTCTGGCAGATTCCACGTTGTTTCATCGCTCAGTGACTTTCCTTGTGCTGATTTACCTGCAATTCCATTCCCAGCCTTCTCCACCTGAGTAAATAGCCCTTCGTGCCAGTGTGCTAAGTCGCTTCAGTAGTGTTAGACTCTTTGTTACCCTATGGACTGTAGCCCGCCAGAGTCCTCTGTCCATGGGATTCTCCAGGCCAGGAATACTGGAGCGGTTTGCCATTTCCTATGCCAGGGGATCTTCCCCACCCACGTATCAAACCCACGTCTCTTTTCTGCAGTGGCAGGCGGGTTAGCCCAACCGCCTTCAGAACAACTCAGGCATTGTTAGAAACCTCTCCTTGAATTCCCAGGTGGCCTTTGTAATGTAAACTGAGTTGCCTATAACATATAATCTTATCTGTGAATTGGTCCTTCTCTGTCTCTAGGTTGGAAATTCCTTGGGAGCAGAGGTTGCACCTCTGTAGCCTCTAGAGCCGGCAGGTGTCAGTGAAAGGGGGAGGAGTGTTAGGGCTCTGTCTAAGGCGACAATAAGTGGAACCACGAATGGAGGCACAGCCTCGGACTGGAAAGGAAGGCTAGCCGCGTTGTGTAGGATGAGACTTCGTGAATGGATGACGAGAAAAGGAGAAGTATAACTAACTTCTTGACCACAAAACACCTCACAATGAGTT
>NW_011485935.1:24007-25998 GCF_000754665.1 Bison bison bison | reverse complement strand
ACCCCGGCCTTTAGTCTTAGGTCAGTCGGAGCAGAGAAACGCTCCCCTCCACTCTCGCCCGAGAAGCCGCGCAGCAACTGCGTCTGCGCACGTCCTCAAGCCCGCCTTTTCCGGCCGGCTCCTGTGGGCGTGGCGGCGCTGGCAAGATGGCGGCGCCCGAGAATATGCTGTTTTCGGAGAAGCTGAGGTGAGCTGGGTTAGGAGAGATGAGCTGAGAGAAAAGGGGACGAAGCAGACCGAGGCTGGGCATGGAAGATGTGCAAGCATGAAGTAAAGGGGAGCTGGGCCAAGCAGACGAGCCACCGCAGCAGCTCTATCCTTTCCCTGGGCGCGCCTGAATTACCAATTGGGCATCTGTGGGCTCAGGGAGGCGAAAAGGGGAGCAGAGGGGCATGGAGAAGACCTGCCGTGTGCGCATGGGATGGCGAGGAGGTGGTAAAGGCATGTTCTGTAATTAAAACACGGGAAGCAAGATTTCACTGTTGGAGTTCCTGTCACTGGGCGCGGAGGAGAAGGGAGCTCAGGCAGCGCTGCAGTTGCGGCCGCTGACGCTGGAGTGTGTGTCTTGTTTTTCCAGCCACAAAAAGTACAGGGCCGCCCTGAAGAAGGAGAAACGAAAGAAACGGCGACAGGAACTCGCTCGACTGAGAGACTCTGGTAATGGACTTACTTATCTTGTTTTCTGTGTATCAAATTGCCCCCGCGACTCCCGTCCAAGTACTGTTATCTAATACATAGTTGCTTGTGGCCACGACCCCTCAAAAAGTTGTTAGACCCATATCAGAAACAATGGTAAAAGTACTTACTCAAGAGGGGGAAGAAGTCATGGTGAATCATCACCCACTGATTACGTGGAAGTATTTATAAAGTATCTAATATTACAGGTGCAGGCATCATGAATTACAGCAGCTAGCACAGCCTTTGCACATAGTAAGTATTCGGCGAATATTTTTCTTTGTAAAACCAGCAGGATTTGAGGGGTTTACACATTTTGCAAGTTTTTCTCAAACTACACTAACGTGAGAGACCCCTTGTTGATCTTATTTAAATACATACAGATGAAATTAATTATGAAACTTACTTGGTTTTTGGTTTGGCCGCACTGTGTGGCATGTGGGGTGTTAGTTTCCGCACCAGGGATGGACCCCATGTCCCCTGCAGTGGAAATGCAGAGTCTTAACCACTCGACCGCCATCCCTATATCTACATTTATGTAATGTTAGGGATGATGGGAAACATATGCACAGGACATTAATATGGTACTGAGTGGAGTTTGGAATGCTACTACTACTATTGCCATGTGGTTATTTATCACTTTTTCTTCCTATTAAAATACTGTGTGAACCTTCATCTGTACTGGCGGTGGTGTCGTTTGGCCCTCACATGGCAGAATCTAATGTTTATTTATTAAACCTACCTGTTTAATGACCTTAGTTGTAAAGTTATATCGTAGTAATAAATGCACATGGAAGCACTGAAATCACACAAGAGTGCTGAGTTACAACGGTTTGTCATGTACATTAACCAGAATATGCCTAGTAAATTATCCTGGACAATTCTTGAAGTCCACAGACCATGGCCTCAAGAAACCAGGATTTTGGGGCCTTAAGAAAAATAGCCATAGAGGTTTTGTTTATCATTAGAGTTGCCAAGAAACTGTTTGAGTAGCAATACTTGGGATATTTAGAATGAAAGGAACAGTGCATTGCCCTGCAGCCTGTATTACTATCTCTTTTTTAATTCAAAACTGGTCCCACTTGAGACAGGATAAAACATCAGGGATAAAAGGAGAAACAGGGTAGATTGGTATTATTGATGCCCTTAGTAATTCTCTACCCCCTTTAAAGTTCTTGGTTTCCTTACTATGCTAACCTGTTTTCTTGTAACATGCCCCAACTTTTTAAAAGTCTTTCTCTTTTTCTTTACATACTTCAATTCCAATGTATTGCATTGATATTTTTTATTCCCTTTTAACTTTTTAAAGTGCATTT
>NW_011485935.1:18474-23907 GCF_000754665.1 Bison bison bison | reverse complement strand
TGTGTCCTTTGGCAGTTTAGTCAGTTGAAGGATGCAGCTCACTGGTCTGCTCATGATTATATATGGTTAATGGCTGAGCCACAATGAAGCACTTGCCTCTGGATGACTGCTGCTGCTTTGGCCTACTCCAGCTCACAATTTTTTACTTGGTGGTGCTTCATGAATACTGTGGTCAACTAAACACTACTGTGGGTTGTAGCACACTTGGATGGCCAAACATTACCCAGAAGACTACAATACAGAAATATTCTGTAAGAATTGCTCTAGAGTGAATTGGCAAGTGATTGGTAGAAATTTCTGGATTATCAACCTCTCTATTACAGGTAGCTTCTTTAGCACCCAATTCTACTTGAAATAACCTGAAATAAGCTGCATTATCAGAAATTAAGGTGACATGAAGGAAAAAAGGAAGCTGGAAAACTGTAGAATGACTCCATATATACTTACATGTATAAAACAGTTAGATACACACTTGCCCCTTGAACAGCGTGGGTTTTGAATTGCGCACATTCACTTATATGTGGATTTTCTTCAGTAGTAAGTACTATTGTACTACGTGGTCTGCAGTTGGGTGAATCCAAGGATGCAGAACTGCTGATATGGAAGAACTGCGAATGTGGAGGGCTGACTTTAAAGTTATGCATGGATTTTCAACTGCATGGAGGGCCAGTGCCTGTAACCACTGCATCGTTCAGTGATTGAGTACTGTAGTTATCTAGGACTAGGTGAGCCTTTGGTTAGACCTATACTTAATATGGGCTTCCCAGGTGGCTCAGACAGTAAAGAATCTGCCTGCAGTGTGGGAGACCCAGGTTTGATCCCTGAGTCGGGAAGATCCCTTGGAGAAGAGAATGGCTACTCACTCCAGTATTCTTGGTTCGAAAATTCCAGGGACAGAGGAGCCTGTCGGGCTATAGTCCATGGGATCAAAAAGAGTTGGACACGACTGAGTGACGAACACTTTTCACTTTTTAAATACTTAATGTATGTGACAGACAGTATCTTTTTCCTTTTAGCCTGAGATCTTCTGTTATAGTTCCTTAAGATCACTTCGGTTTTCCTCCTTTTTTCTCCCCACAAATTTAAATTTTGAGAAGAGCATATACATTTTTATTATATTAGGACTTATTTTCCCATGTTTTTATTTTGAAAATGTTCCAATGTGCAGAAAGTCGAAATTTACAGTAGACATCCATGATGTACAGTAGACATCATGAACCCTTTGCCTAGGTTTGTCAAGTGTTAACATTTTGCCTTACTTTCTCTGTATATAGATAGACACATAAGTACAAATTTTTTCTGAACCCTTTGCATGTCAGTTGCATATACGTAGCCCTCACCCCTAAATACTTAAGCCTGCATCTCTTAAGAATAAGGCCACAATACTAAACAAATAAAGGAACAGTAATTCAGCAATATGATATACAGACCATATGAAAACTTTCCCAGTTCAAGTTTGATTATTTTGAAAAGCTCAAGCCAGTTGTTTTGTGGAATGCTCTGCATTCTAGATTAGTACGTCTTCTCCTGAGTAGCTTCAGGTACACTCTATGGAAAAATACTACATAGCTGATGCTGTATAGCTCTCATTGCATACATCTGGGGGCCTCTCATGTCAAGTTGTTCCACTCCTAGTGATACGAAGTGTGGTCAAAGTGTTGCCAATCAGATGGCTCCACTGTAATAGATACTTCCCCCTTTGTAATTAGTATTCATCTGTAGGCTGGTATTTTGAGATAGTGTAAATAAATATCCTCTTCCCAACAGTTAGTTCCTACAGTGGGGTACAGCAGTGAGGACTATTCTACTTAAGTCTTGCTACATTTTTCAGTTGCCATTCTTCTATAAAGATGGATATTCCCTCCCATATCTCACCATTTTAGGGGGTGTCAGTTTAATGTGTTAATCTGCTACCATTATTGTTCTTTTCAGTGTTCACATTGTTCCAATTTGGGCAGCTGGGGCCCTTTATTGTTAGAAAGTTTTAAAAAGAGATTTGTACTATAATTGTAAAGATAAAAAATTGTATATAATTTTTTTCCTGAATTATTGACCAAGGCTTTGTAATACATGGATAGAGTCCTAAAACATTTACATTCCTTCAGGACTCTCACAGAAGGAAGAGGAAGAGGAGGCAGTGACAGATGCTTTGACTGAAGAACAAGAAGAAGAAGAGAGGCTGTTGGAGAGAGAGAGGTCAGCACTGATTGAAGCTCTTTCTGCAAGCCCAGTTCTTTTACTTGAATATTCTAAGTCTTCACTAACTAGGACAGGTCTTCTTTACACAATCTTATACAAAATAGATCTTGTAAAATACCCTGGATAAGCTGTTTAAATCTCTAGTTGATGGGCTGAAACAAGATGTTGTCTTTAAAAAAAGTTTTTTCACTCTTTTTGCTAATTTGTAAATGTTTTTTGAAAAAAAAAAATTTAGATAATTAGTAAGTGTAAACAGTGAAAAGACTTCAGTAAACTCCACATACCTAAAGATAGCCACTGTTAAGGTAAGAAAGAAACTGTAGATGAATATATATATATATTTCTTTCGTGGGATGATATTTATACATATTTTTCTATAGATTGCTTTTTTCCACTAAGTGTATAGGACATTTACTTCAGTGTTGATACAAAGATCTAATTCAACCATTTCAGTAGCAACACAGTCTCCATCATATGACTAGCATAATTTATTCCCTATTCATAATTTATAGTTCTCTACTGATGAATGTTTAGTTCTCGAAAAAAATATTGTTTACTGTTAAATCACATTCACTTACCATGGTACTATTAATTTACTGTCATTTACTATTTGTTATTTATTTACACTCAGGCTTTTTACTATTATTAAAAAAAAGTTGCAGCGAGTATCCATGATTATATATCCTTGGTATTGTCCTATTATTTCCTTAGAAAAATGCTGAGAGGAAAAGTGCACATAAAATGCACTTTTATGCAGGTAGAAAGAGTATCCCGGGTTGCAGTTTGCCACCTTGCCAAGAGTGAATCAAGGTGCCCATCTCTCTATACTGTCACTCACAATAGGCATTATCAATTCTTAAAACTCCTATAGTAAAAAGCTATTTCTCATCATTTCAAATGTACATTTTAAAAAAACTTTCATTACAGTACAGTTGATTTACAATGTTGCATTACTTTCTTCTGTATAGCAAAGTGAATCAGTTGTATGTATACTTATATCCACTCCTTTTTTAGATTCTTTTCTCATATATGTCATTACAGAGTATTGAGTAGAGTTCAGATATATACTACTTAATTCGTAGGTTGAGTATCTTTTTATATAATATCCATTTGTAGATGGCTTAAACCTTTCTCTTTGGGGATACATTTTTTTTGTTATGTAGGCAGTGTTATTATTAGTCCTATATCTATCATGTGTGTGATGTATATGTTCTTCATTTGTCATCAGTCCTAACTTAGATTCTAGTAGTTACTTAATTTGATTTCCATGTTGTCAATTTCATCATGATATCTGGCCTTGCTGTCTGACTTTAAAAGGCCTTCCCCAGCACAAGATGACAAAAATATTCTGCTCTTTTTTTATTTTGGTATTTTTCAGGGAGTGTTTTGTTTTCTGGGCTTTTTTAAAAAGTGGTACACAGTAATAGGAATTTGCTTAATGCTACTCAACTGTACACTTAAATGGTAAGTCTTATATATACTTTGCCACAACAAAAAATAAATAATATTTTAAAGGAAAAAAAACTTGATAGACCCTCTCCAGCTAGTTAGTGTGTTCACTGGTAATGTTGCTTCTTTTCTTGTAATTAATTCCTATTACCTACCTAAGCACATAAGTAGGTGGAAGCATCAAACTGCTGGGGGAAAAAAAAGGTAGTAGTGACGGGAAACATGGAGTTGGATTCAGCCAGATCTGCATTCCATTCTTGGCCCTGCTACTTACTAGCTCTATTCAGGTTGCTTAATCTCTCTAAGCTTCGATTTCCTCACCCTAAATAGGAACATAAACAGGGACTTTCCTGGTGGTTCAGTAGTTAGGACTTCCTGGTTGGGGAACTAAGATCCTGCATGCTGCATGGCGTAGCCAAAAAATATAATAATAATCATAGTGCCTACTACATAGAATTGAGCAGATTGAATGAGATTAATGAGGTGGTAAGTGTATAGTGCTTAACATAGTGTGAGCAAATAGGAGATGCTATAATAACTCTGGTTGTTCTTATTAGAGATTTCTGTTAAGATGAAGATAACATGTATATCATGAAATAGGGAAGTCTTTTTTTTTGCTTCCCCATTGACTTAGGTGCTTCTTTTAAACCACATACATGTGTCTTCATACTCCATTATTATTTGTTTATTCCTGTAAGAGTTGCATAATACTTTACTGTTGAAAAGCAGGATAATTATTTGAAAATACTGCACTTCATGAATCAGAGTTCTGCACACTGAAACATCTACATATACCCCATGACATATACAGAAACGCTGGCATATGCAGCATGCCAGTCTCTACCACGGCTAAAAGATGGGTTCCTGGAATCTGTAGTAGGAAATGGAATACTTTCTCCCATCGAGTATTTGAAATTGTGATTGGGTCCCCAGACTAGACATAAAACCTTATTTAACTCCTGATGTCTCTGAAGTAATATAGCACAGTTTCTCATATTTCATTTTCCTTTTACAAATTCAGTGGGACAGTATACAGTCTAGGTTTGAAACACCAAATTGGCTAATAAAGTTTTGAAATATAACCTGTCTTTAAGTTGGAAACTTGTAGTATTGGATATCTGAGATACCATTGTAATACAAGATCACTCTTTATAACTGGTCATTTCTAAGCATAAACTAGACACCGACTCATATTTTTTTTTTTTAAACTCCTTGTCATCTTTTCTTAAAACCTGTAGCTTTATTTTAAAGACCTGATCACAATATAGTTCTCTTTTGCTTGAGGCAAACCAAGTCTCTGAACTGTAAAGAGTAGCAGTCCAAGGGTTTAGAGCAGGAGATACCAGGTTTTTGTCATGCTACAATCCTGCGTTTGGCACTTTCAAAATGCATGGAATAGGAAGGGTAATACTTTCTGAATGAAAAGCTGGATGTTACTCACTTATTGGCACCTAAAGGTTCGTGACATTTGTACAGGACACGGGTCAAGACCATCCCCAAGAAAAAGAAATGCAAAAAAGCAAAATGGCTATCTGAGGAGGCCTTACAAATAGCTGTGAAAAGAAGAGAAGCGAAAAGCAAAGTAGAAAAGGAAAGATACACCCATTTGAATGCAGAGTTCCACAGAATAGCAAAGAGAGATAAGAAAGCCTTCCTCAGTGATCAATGCAAAGAAATAGAGGAAAACAACAGAACGGAAAAGACTAGAGATCTCTTCAAGAAAATTACAGCTACCAAGGAAACATTTCATGCAAAGATGGGCTCAATAAAGGACAGAAATGGTAT
>NW_011485935.1:12869-18374 GCF_000754665.1 Bison bison bison | reverse complement strand
GATGGTGTGATCACCCACCTACAGTCAGTCATCCTGGAATGTGAAGTCAAGTGGGCCTTAGAAAGTATCCCTATGAACAAAGCTAGTGGAGGTGATGGAATTCCAGTTGAGCTATTTCAAATCCTAAAAGATGATGCTCTAAAAGTGCTGTACTCAATATGCCAGCAAATTTGGAAAACTCAGCAGTGGCCACAGGACTGGAAAAGGTCAGTTTTCATTCCAATCCCAAAGAAAGGCAATGCCAAAGAATGCTCAAACTACCACACAATTGCACTCATCTCACATGCTAGTAAAGTAATGCTCAAAATTCTCCAAGCCAGGCTTCAGCAATATGTGGATCGTGAACTTCCAGATGTTCAAGCTGGTTTTAGAAAGTCAGAGGAACCAGAGATCAAATTGCCAACATCTGTTGGATCATCGAAAAAGCAAGAGAATTCCAGAAAAACATCTATTTCTGCTTTATTGACTATGCCAAAGCCTTTGACTGTGTGGATCACAAAAAACTGTGGAAAATTCTGCAAGAGATGGGAATAGCAGACCACCTGACCTGCCTCTTGAGAAACCTGCATGCAGATCAGGAAGCAACAGTTAGAACTGGACATGGAACAACAGACTGGTTCCAAATAGGAAAAGGAGTACGTCAAGGCTGTATATTGTCACCCTGCTTATTTAACTTCTATGCAGAGTACATCATGAGAAACACTGGGCTGGAGGAAGCACAAGCTGGAATCAAGATTTCCAGGAGAAATATCAATAACCTCAGATGTGCAGATGACAACACCCTTATGGCAGAAGGTGAAGAACTAAAGAGCCTCTTGATGAAAGTGGAAAGTGAAAAAGTTGGCTTAAAGCTCAACATTCAGAAAACTAAGATCATGGCATCTGGTCCCATCACTTCATGGCAAATAGATTGGGAAACAGTGGCTGACTTTATTTTTTGGGGCTCCAAAATCACTGCAGATGGTGATTGCAGCCATGAAATTAAAAGATGCTTACTCCTTGGAAGGAAAATTATGACCAACCTAGACAGCATATTAAAAGCAGAGACATTACTGTGTCAACAAAGGTCCATCTAGTCAAGGCTATGGTTTTTCCAGTAGTCATGTATGGATGTGAGAGTTGGACTATAAAGAAAGCTGAGCACCGAAGAATTGATGCTTTTGAACTGTGGTGTTGGAGAAGACTCTTGAGAGTCCCTTGGACTGCAAGGAGATCCAACCAGTCCATCCTAAAGGAAATCAGTCCTGGTTGTTCATTGGAAGGACTGATGTTGAAGGTGAAACTCCAAATATTTTGGCCACCTGATGCAAAGAACTGATTCATTTGAAAAGACCCTGATGTTGGGAAAGATTGAAGGTAGGAGGAGAAGGGGATGACAGAGGATAAGATGGTTGGATAGTATCACCAACTCAATGGACATGAGTTTGGATAAACTACGGGAGTTGGTGATGGACAGGGAGGCCTGGTGTGCTGCGGTCATGGGGTTGTAAAGAGTCGGACATGACTGAGTGACTGAACTGAACTGAAACATCACTGTGGCCAACCTAAAGAGAAAGCTAAAGTGTCAGTGTTTTGTCTAAAGATGTTACAGTTAGGAAATATAGAAGTAATGATTTTACACTGTTTCCCTCTAGGAGGATAGTTGCTAAAATGCAGTGCTTTTCCAAGATCACTACTCATGTATCCTGGTCCTCTTACCTCCACTTAACTGCTTTCTAGAAAATAGCTTTCATGGTACTTTCATCATTCACAAAATGTCATTTTACTTTCATATATGTGTGGATGTATTTGTGGATTAGCGCCCATTCCTTTTATTTGATCACATCATTACATCAATAGGCAAAAATTACATGAGGAATGGTTGCTGCGGGAGCAGAAGGCACAAGAAGAATTCAGAATAAAGAAGGAAAAGGAAGAAGCAGCTAGAAAACGGCAGGAGGAACAAGAGGTATGGTATTAATCAGATAACCAGTTAACTAACTAGTTAACCAAAACAACTCTCAGTAAGAGTTACATACCTTGAACTTTAGAAACCAGATGTTGGGGCTTCTCTGGTGGTCCAGTGGCTAAGACTCTGTGCTCCCAATTCAGAGGGCCTGGGTTTGGTCCTTGGTCAGGGAACTAGATCCTGCGTGCTGCAACTGAGACCTGGTGCAGCCAAATAAAAAAGGGGGAGGGATGTTACTCATTTTACCAGTGTTAACATTTTTCATTTATTTGCCCCATTTGGCAAATGTTTTAAAAACATGAGTCTGAAAAAAAATTACCTTTCTTCTTTTTATTTTTTTCCCTCTGTAAAGAGAAAATTAAAGGAAGAATGGGAAGAACAGCAGAGAAAAGAGAGAGAAGAGGAGCAGCAGAAGCTACAGGAGAAGAAAGAAAGAGAGGTGATTCCTGTCACAGGAGGATAAACGCACTGCGTATCCTCTTAGTGGGTGGATGGGGCGTATGATGGGGTGGAAGAATAAGCTATAGGCATATCAGGGTTTGAGCTTGGTTTTTTCTTTAGGAAGAGTCATGTTTTTAGTTTAGATATACACTAACATTTTCTTATGATGCTTTTCTCTGGGTGTTTGCTGTGGCAGATGCCTTAAATTAAGGTTTTTTCCCCCAACTCTACCTATCTTATCCTATATACTAGGGATTGGCCAGCTTTTTCTGTTAAGGGTCAGAGTAAATATTTCAGGCTTTGTGGTCTCTGTTGAAAACATCCAACAGTCCCAGTGTCCCATGAAAGCAGCCATAGGTAACATGCAAATAAAGGGTTGTGGCCAAATTCCAATAAAACCTTATTGTTTTATTGATAAAAACAGGAAGCTGACCCCTGCTTTACACTTTGTACCACTCCACAGCAGACGGTGTTTTTCTGAGGTTTTGTTGTATATGGGTTGATTTACTATTGGGTGAATACTATTTTTTATAGTTTCCACCTTTGTTTGATTCATAAGAGACTTCACCACTTTGGACATGTCACCAAGAACTAATAGATTGAAAGAAATCATGAGCTCAAGTATCGAGAGATTAGGAAATATTTTTTGTTATTAAGTTTTGACTTCTTTTCTAACTTGTGCTCTAAAGGCAGTTGTAAGTAACATCGTTGCTCACACGAAAAAAGAATCTTAAGGTATTTGTGTATATCTGTATCTTCTAGGATTGTTTTTAAAGATTGCTTTGGTCTATTTTGCTGCTATTCCTTAACAGTGCATTTATTTCAAAGATATCACAGCTCATCTTTCCTTCACTGATTCATCAGGATGTATCTTTTCTGTGATATTGCTACATTTGAATAGCATAAAATTGGGTAATCACCTGCTGGTGGGAAAAATGCATTTGTTTACATCCTAGTCATAATGGGGTAGAAGCAACCTTTGTTTCTTGTGTCTCAGGCCATCAGTTAATTCCAGTGTAAATTTTAAAAACCCTTACTTGAGTACTGCTTTCCAGATGAGGCAAGATCATGCTAGGTTTTTAGGGGGCAGGAAAATTGTTTGGAGTGTGTCATTTTTTTTTTTTTTAGGGAGAGAGTAATAAATTTCTATTTTAACAGTGGATTGTTTTTCAATTGAGGTCTTTTCTGGCACCAGATAAATGCTAAAGTTTTTGTTTCAAAGAAAGTCTGGTGAGACATAAGGAGAAGTGGGTAAAATGAAGTCAATTCTAAGCATATATAAAGGGATCTGCATTCTGAGTTTTCTGCTGTGAGCTAGATAGATGCTTCTCTGGGATTGGAGATAGGGCAGCTATAAAGATCTGTATTCATTGCGTTCGGTTTCTTGATGGGGAAACTGAACGATAAGTAACCAAAAAGATCATTTTAGGTGCTTTAAGGTAATGGTATGTGGTATAAAGAAAGAAAGCAGGACACATGACAGACTGATTGCGGTAGGAAACTACATCTTTCAGTTGATTGCCTGTCAAGGAAGACTGCTCTGAGGAGGTGCCGATGTGTGAACTGACAGCTGAGTGTAGAGATCTTGGGGAGAAGGGTTCCAGGCAGAGGCAGGAAAGTCTGAGCCTGGAGCTGAAAGGAGGTCAGGGTGCCTAAATCCTAGAGACCAAAAAGAGGACAGTGGCAGAGGTGGGCCCAAGTTCAGGAGGGTAGGCAGGGTCATTCATGTAAGGCCTCCTGGGTGGGAAGGAGGAGTTTGGATTTTACCTGAAGTGTCATGGGAAGCCATTAAAGGGTTTTGAAGCAGGGACTGACTTCATTTAATTTATATCTTTACCTTTAACAGATCATTCTAACTTTTGTATAAAGAATAGCGGGTGGCGGTTGGGAGTGATGACCAAGGAGGCAAGAGTAGAACTGTGGCTCCAAACAGGACATGATGGTGGTTTGGATGACAGCTGATGCTTAATACAGAGAAGTACACAGATTTGTAATGAGTCGTGGCAGTTAGCGGAACTCTAGCTGGTAGGCTGAATGGGCAGGAAGGGGAAAGGAGGAGAAGAGAATTCAAGCCATATGTTTTTAATTTGAGCATGTAGGCACATGGCAGCTCTGTTTGAGATGAGGCATTTAGATGGGTGAGGGGTAGGGAAGAGTAGAGTTCCATTTTGAGCACATTGAGTTACTAAGGACCCTTACATGGCCAGGTAGTTAATCAAGTAAGCAGCTAGACATATGAGTCTTCTATGTATTACTTTAAGGAGCTAGGGAAAAGTCTGTCAAACATAATTTAAAGCTTATTTAAATGCCAAGGAGGTAAAATTTTACTGGCATAGTGCAGAACTGTGATACTGCCTTATCAGAAAGTTTGAGATTTTTCATCAATCCCAGTTCCTACTGTTCATATCATAATGTAGCATCTGCTAAGTGTTTGTGATGTTTCAGCTACCACTGTCTTTTATGATATTCACTAGTACCTCACCTTAAAAACTAGAATGTGGAATGTATGTTCAAATCTGCTAAATATTACTCTTACTGAAACTATTAGAAGACTATGTTTTGAAATGTTAGCTGTTTAATGTCCTAGTTGAATGAAGATTCTCAGCTGTATGTCTTTGAAAGCTTTTCAGAAGATCATGCTATAGAAAGCAAATTACAACCTGAAGCCTTTTGTGTGATGGGTTTTTTAAAATTGTTATACATGAGATTCTTAACCAGATAAACCAGATATGACTTACCGACTTCGAGGTTTTCATTAGTCCTATGTTTGCACCATTTGTAGGAAGCTGTGCAGAAGATGCTGGAGCAGGCTGAAAATGAGGTATTTTCAAAACCTTTCATTAACAATTTGAGGCCAATGAACATTTCTTTAAAAACACTACTTCCAGTAATGTTAATTTTGTGGTAAGTTACGTAGATCCCGTCTGAATGTGGGATTCACATCTGAGGCTCTGTGATTTGTACAACAGCAACAACAAAAGTGAATTGATGAACAAAAGCAAAAATCACCCCTGTGGACTGGACTTGTTTATAGTCCTTAAAGAATGTATAATCAGCCTCACACATTTTTACACCCAGATGGATGCTTTAATTTGAATCAGAGTAAATCAAAGGGG
>NW_011485935.1:10477-12662 GCF_000754665.1 Bison bison bison | reverse complement strand
CAGTTGTTTGTAGAGTCTCGATTGTGTGGCACAACTTAAATGTGTATATTTTTACAGGAATCTGTTTTTATTTTTGACTGAAATATTTGAATACCTTTTAAACATTTAATTCTTTGTGGATTTTTACATCAAAGTTACGGTTATTTTCAACAGTTGGAAAATGGTGCCACATGGCAAAACCCAGAACCACCCACGGAATTAAGAGTAATGGAGAAAGATCGAGCTAATTGTCCATTCTACAGTAAAACGGGAGCGTGCAGATTTGGAGATCGGTAACCAATTTTGTTTTATTGTGTCAGAGTTAAGTGACTCAAAACATCAAGGTTTCCAAGTTCCCATTTGGGGAGCGGCACGGGCTGGAGTTTGAAATGTTCACGTTCAGTCAGGCCTCTGCTATGTTCTTGCTGCTGCTCTAGTTCCCCAAGCTGGGTGTCCCCTGCTCCCTGACACCCGCCTCCCCGCCCGCCCTGGGTGGGTTGGTCCAGTTCTCTGGCAGGGCTTCCTTTTCATTCCTCCCACAGCTGTCTGAGGACCTTTCACTTTTGTTTTCTTCCTGCGCTTGAATTGGTCCACATGGGTGAACTGGGATGAGGAAATCTATTTCAAAAGACTGGAGCAGCCTGGCTTTATTTTTTGAATGGCAAACACTGTGCATGAAGGAGGCTTTAAAAACTGGCATGCCCAAAGGGATGTCTATGAAAGACAGGATCTGAGTGAGCAGAGAAAAATTCTAGTGCACATTCTCAGTCTGCTCTGATTGAGGAACAGACACAGGGTTCGGCATCTGGCTTTAGTGGCTATAGCAGTGAGAAAGTTACTTAAGCCCTTAGTGCCTTAGATTCCTCATCTGTAAAATGGATATTAAAAGTAGTACCCCCCAACCCCAAGGCAGTTGTGAGGCTGAAATGAGTGAATTCAGGGAAGGCAGGTCTACAGGTCAAATGTGGCAGGCCCATGGCAAGCGCTGAGTGTTTGTTGATAATTTCTTTTTGTTACTGTTGCCATTATTCTCTGACACCCTCTGGTTCCCTGCCTCTTTTGGATCAATGATTTTAAAACAGGACATTCACCTAGAAAACTAAGTGTTGATGTTTTGATTCATTTAGCAAATATTTAAATATCAACTGTATGGCAGGCAATGGTGATTTTTATAATTTGGCTTGTTTATGAATGAACAACTTAAAGTGGATAAATAATTCATAATGGTGAATAAATCCATCTGAGGCAAAATCTAATTATTTTCATTCTGCACAAGAAAAGATCTAATTATATCTTAGTGTCCTATTCATCATAAAAAGGGATATGAATTGGCAAATTCGTATGTATTTAATGAGAAACTGTATGTTGTCTCTCGTGCTTATTTTATTCATAAAACTATACATGCTGTAAGTTTTATTTCCTTCTTTGAAAATATGAACCTTCTCTAGCTTTCTCTTTTAAAATTTAAGCCATCACATCATTTTACATTTTTTAAGAACAGTGGTTCTCAACCCTGGATTCCGACTAGAATCATCTAAAAAGCTTGAAAAAAATTACGTCTTATCTCAAATTAAGTAAACAGAGTTTTTGAGACTTGGGCACCCTAATTTTTGAAATGTGTTCAGGTATTTTTAATGTGCCCCAGGATTGAGAGTCACTGATATAGGATTTGTGACTCCTTTTATGTTTTATAGTTGGGATGCTGTATGCCCAGAATATCTGTGAAAGTATTCACAGAATCCGGTCAGTAGTGAAAGCCTCCTCTTGAGGAACTGGGCTTCTTAGGAAAAGGAAGAGAGAAAGACTTTATCCCCCTTCGTACCCTTAGAAATGTTTCCCAAATGTATGTTTAATTTCATCAAAGCAGTAATGATTGATGTAAAACATCCCCACCAAAGAAAAAAATGTACAGCGAATTACCTTTGAAAGACAACTGAGACTCAATATGAGTTCACATTTGCATTGGCAGCAGGAGTGGGGTGGGGGTGGTTGTTGAACCAAATTGTATGTAAAGTTTCCAAGTTGCAGAATTCCTCATTTATGATATATCTCAAACATTTCCTTACATGTGAAGGCTTGCAGTCATTGGATTCTGGATTCTTCTTCTGTTGGGCATAGGTGAGAGAAGGGAAGATGTCCTAAATGGTTTCAGGAAATTGGTTGACGGGACTTAATTGTGAAAAGGGGAATGGACTGTCAGGCGCTC
>NW_011485935.1:8379-10377 GCF_000754665.1 Bison bison bison | reverse complement strand
GTTACTAAATCCAGTACCAACCCTTCAAACAAAGATGCTGCTCCCCTTTCACAGAGAGCTCCAGTGTCTTGCTCAAGATCATACAACTGTCCTTCTCTGTTGAGTTCTGTCACA
Organism: Bison bison bison; assembly: GCF_000754665.1. Classification (NCBI taxonomy): domain Eukaryota; kingdom Metazoa; phylum Chordata; class Mammalia; order Artiodactyla; family Bovidae; genus Bison; species Bison bison. The sequence continues at coordinate 10,263 of NW_011485935.1, read as the reverse complement.
CATTCACATAACCTAAGCATCTCTTTGGTCGCTTTGTTTTTGTAATTAGTATAGAATTAAATTCTAGAACCTTTCTGGAGTTGATTTTTCTTAGAGTCACAGCTTGGAGGGGAGCTCAGGGTTTTTTTTTTTTTGGTCCTTAAAGAACATAATCACTGATGAAAAGTAAAATTCGTTGACCAGTGAGTATACCTCACTTGTTTTCAGAAGTGATTTAAAGAAGGCTCATAGTCTACTACACAGTTTATTAAAATAAATAGAAAGCAAGGAAAGGAGAGGTGCATTACTGTGAATGTACAGTACATTTGACTTTGGAGTTGTATTCATCCCACGCAACAATGAGCTTTGTAGTTTTTACCAAAAAGGAAATGAGTGGGATCTCTGGAAAGACAGATTTTCTAGGCATCAGAGTCTAAATGTTTTCCCATAGAATACTGTATAAAGATACTGAGTAGGAAAGTGGACAGTAACTTTCATGGATATTTTATTAACAGTTGCATATGTAATTTTCATGAGAATATTTCTCACAAAGACCTTCAGTAAATAATCAGAGCCTAACTTTAGTGTGTAACTTTATTCTATAAAGAACAAAGGTAGTGAGTGCCTGGATTCTCCCCTGAGAAGAGAAAAAGAGGCATAGTCAGTTCTACCTGAGGGGGCATTTGGAGACCCATGCCATTTATTGGCTGACCTTCTAGTTAAGGTAATGTCCAACTACCTGATTTGTGGTAGTCTTACTTGATTCAAGGATCTGAGTAATGGGTAAATAATAATAATAATTATTATTAATGGGTAAATAGCATGGCCTAAACCAGGAGTCCCTAGACATGACTGACCTTAAGGACCACGTGTAGAGTTACTTTGAAAACATGGGTTCCCCACTCTTTGAGGTCTGAACAGATTAGTCTAGGGCAGGACCTAAGAAATCTCAGCTCTTCCCAGGTGATTCTAAGAATCACATGGGTTTGGGTACCACAGCTTTAGACTGCCTTCCCAAGTGTCCCTTGTCTTAGCTGAATTTTCAGCATAAGCTGTAGGGTGGCCTTAAATACACTCAGACTATGTGGACTGTCTCCAGGCCAAGTGGGATTTTCCCCTAGATGGGGACTTTGGCACTGTTCCAAAACTCACAAACGTTCATTTGACATCCTGGGTACTAGAGCCCAGTTCATTCAGATATAAGAATCCCATGAGGATTTTAACCTTGTTAAATTGGTTTCTCATTTAATTCTGTATGTGCTTCATACTTGTAAAATTCTGGTTCTGCTAACACTGCCAACCAGGTTGATTCCTTGTTCCTTTTTCTGTGGGCACTTGTCCTTGGGAAGATGGATCTCATAACTAGGTCTTTGGCTGAATAATCTAGGAGAGTCCTTTGAAAACTAGAAAATTTCACATTAATGAGCACTGATGGCACATTTCTGAGTTGGGCATGTTATGTGCAAGGCATTCTATGTGCATTGTCTCAACCAGGTATACAGATTATGTTACAGACAGTGGAAAGTAAACATGAGTTAAACATTCATTTCAGGGCCATTGTTTTTTTTTTTTTTTTTTCCTAACACTTGCTTTGTTCTTTAACTTTTTTTTCTTCAAGAGTTCTTAGGATTTTTTTCCTAAAAATTTTGTTGTAATTTTTAAGCTAGAAATTTAATCAGGAAAATTTGATGATTTTGAATCTTAAACTGTATTTTTTCCCCTCTTCATTTTATTTGAGGAGAAAGAAGTAAATAAGAAAGTAAACTCACATGAAAGATTTTTTTGTAAAAAATTACTCAGTTACAACCCAGTCTAATTTAAACTGTGAAAAGAAAATTGTTCTTCACAATGGTCAACCTCCTTCATAAAAGAGAAATTCTTTAACATTTAGCACATCATATAACA
>NW_011485935.1:7902-8078 GCF_000754665.1 Bison bison bison | reverse complement strand
GGGTCATTCTGTTGTGATTTCTATCAAATAGGCTTAGCCAAACCATTTATTGTTGAAGTGCCCCGGAAGCTATGAGAGGAGCTGCCAGTGCCTTCGGGGGCCACTTCCCTTACCCTTTGCTTCACTTCGCTTTATACTCGCTTGCTTAAAACCTCCTATTTCAAAATCTGTAATTT
>NW_011485935.1:5857-7802 GCF_000754665.1 Bison bison bison | reverse complement strand
AACACATAAGCAGTGGACTGTCAATTAGCTCAGATCTCTGGGATCTTCTCTCCCCAGCCATGTAACTTGTGTGCTTTTCTAGGCCTCACTTTCCTTCTTTCAAAGTGGAGAAAATACTAGCCCTGGCTGTCATAACAGGTTGTAAGGATCAGAGGAAAGAATATAAAAATGCCATGAAAACTATGAAGTGCATTCCATTTAGCTAAAACTCTCAGAATACTCTGTTCTCTAAGTGTTGGGTTTGTTGGTGACTGTATGAAATCAGGATTGCACTGTTCTCACGTCCTGAGTCCCACGCATGGTGTCTCTGTGCCTGTCATCACTGTCTGTCATGCCCACACAGCTCCTCTTTCCATGTGCTTCCATGTCTGTAAGGCTTTCTAAATTTCAGTAAAAGGCAGCTAAAATGACTCCTGAACTTGGAAATAATTCCCAACTGTACATTTTAATGAGATCCAATATACAGGTCAGCTGTAGAACAGCTTTTGTTAAGTGTTGATATTTAAAGTCTGAATGAGATTTGTCATCTTACAGTTCAGTCAAAACAGCTAAGTTGCTCAAGTCTTTATCTCACAGTTGAATGCAGGTATCTTATCTATAATTTCTCACCATTGGACTGCTGAAGTTTTTCCTTCATGTGCAGGTGTTCACGTAAACACAATTTCCCGACATCGAGTCCCACCCTTCTTATTAAAAGCATGTTTACAACGTTTGGGATGGAGCAGTGCAGAAGGGACGACTACGACCCTGATGCAAGCCTGGAGTACAGTGAAGAGGAAACCTACCAGCAGTTCTTGGACTTTTATGACGACGTGCTCCCTGAGTTCAAGAACGTGGGAAAAGTGATCCAGTTTAAGGTGGGCACGAGCAGTACACGTGAAGGAGGGACTGGGAAAGCGAGGGTGCAGGCTCTGCCTGTATGTCATGTCCACGCATAAATATGTATATATATTTTATGGCACACATATATGTGTGTGTGCCTGTCTGTCTATATGTATGGGTTTCCCAAGTGGTGCTAATGGTAAAGAACCTGCCTCTCAGTGCAGGAGACATAAGAGATGTGGGTTCAATCCCTGGGTCAAGAAGATCCCTTGGAGGAGGACATGGCAACCCACACCAGTATTCTTGCCTGGAATCCCATGGACAGGGGAGCCTGGCGGCCTACAGTCCATAGGGTTGCACAGGGTCGGACAGACTGAAGCGACTTAGCATGCATGCACATGTATATGTGTGCTGTGGGTATTGGGTCTATGTAGATAGGGGTGCCCGTGTCTGTGTGTATTTGGAATGCAAAGGATTTGCCCAGCCTCAGGAGAGTGCTGATCTATATGATGAAGGAGGGAGAACAGGATGGAAGGGCCTCAACTGGGTCTTTCATGTTTTATGTATTTAAACATGCTCAGTCAAAAGTGGAAAATGTTAGTATTAAATCTGGGTGATGTATATAGGGGCTGATTACTAGTCTCTGTATTTTTTTTCTTTTTTTTAATAGTCTATTTTTATGCATGTGTGAAACATTTCATATCTTTGAACAAAAAAAGGATCAGGTAATTGCCTGCAACACTGCCATGTGCTGAAGTATGCCTTAAATAGATGTGAGCATGGGGTAGTATCTTAATTTTGAAATTTTTGATTGATAACACCTTATGGTAATGTTGGCCTGGACAGAAGTACGTATGATGACTGAGGGCTTCTTTTCCTTAGGTTTTTGTCTTTTTTTTTTTTTTTTTTGTAAATCAGTTCTTCATTGCTCCTTAGGTCAGCTGCAACTTAGAACCTCATCTGAGGGGCAATGTGTATGTTCAATATCAATCGTAAGTATTCTGAACATAAACATCTTCACATTTTGTCACAGTACAGTGTTGTGACTTACATTGACATGTGGAATTTTTTTTTTTATAGATTTTATATGCATGGTTTTTTTTTTTTTGGCCACACTGGGGGG
>NW_011485935.1:4548-5757 GCF_000754665.1 Bison bison bison | reverse complement strand
GGGGCATGCAAGATCTTAGTTCCCTAACCAGGGATCGAGCTCATGCCGCATGCATTGGAAGCTCAGAGTCTTTAAACCACTTGAACAGAGAAGTCCCTGCATGGTATTTTTAAAAGTGTAAAATATTAGGAGCTGATCCAGAAATATAGAAAAGATTAGACAATTATATATTTGTATTTCACTCTGTGTATACTTAGAGTTCTTAATCTTTTACAATATAGTGAATTTTTTACTTATATAATTTTAATAATTAAAACACAAACTGAAAAGGGATAACCAGAATAGAGAACAGAAAAGTATAAATCGAAAGAGCGAGAAATTAAAGCCCCAAATAATTTCAGTGTGCATTTTGCCTGCTAAGAGAGCAGTTAGTGTGTCATTTCTGCTCGTCATGCTGTATGCCTGCGCAGCGCCATGGCTAATGGGGTAAATTAACCATTGTAATAGGAAGGACAGTGATCTGAGCTGAGAAAGAACAGGCGCTGACAGTGGAAAACACTTCTGCATTTTTTATGGTCCAGTCTTTTGGTTTAAGAAGCTTTGACTCAAGCTGGTTTCCATGCATCAGAATCTCTGAGAGGTTAGTTTAAAAAAAAAAAAAAAGTTTCTGAATAAATTGTGAGCTTCAGGAGCTTGAATGCTGTAATGAGGACTCCCTAGGTAGCACAGAAGCAGTGAGCTTGGTGGCCCTCTGGTAAACAAATACAAGAGTTAGTTAACAATAGGATTAATCTACATATTAGAAAGTTACTCTAATAAAGTTACATCCTTTGTGGTTTAAAGGGAAGAAGAATGCCAAGCAGCCCTTTCTCTGTTTAATGGACGGTGGTACGCAGGACGACAGCTTCAGTGTGAATTCTGCCCAGTGACCCGATGGAAAATGGCAATTTGTGGTAAATACAACATGATTTTTTTTCCCCGAACTGTTTCACTGTCATATAAAGTGATGTTCTTGGGGGCAGAGGGGAAAGCAACCTTTTAAAGGAGTGGAGATTAGCTTTTGCCTCACCTGGTAGATGAACAGAGATCACTATATAAAGTACATCACATTTTAGACCTGTAACCGACCTTGTGGGTCACTTTATGGATGCAGTGACTAGGGGCATGGTGTATAGGTGACAAAGTCAGTGCTCAAAGTCCTAGGCTCTGCAGGAAGCCTGAGAAGTTGTGTCTGTTGATTGGCTCCTCACTTGAGCTGTTTTTTCTCCC
>NW_011485935.1:3620-4448 GCF_000754665.1 Bison bison bison | reverse complement strand
ACACTTTCATGAGAGGTGGTGTCTGTTTTATATTTAGGACTTCGAATAACTAGGCAGTGCCATGGAAGGGAAGGAAGCTGCCCTAAAGTTTACTGCACTTCTAAGTGGAAGGAAGCAATAGGGGAGTAAAATAAACTTGGCTGTAACAAGCACCCCAGAAGGAATATTCGTGCTTTAAACAATGACTTATGCAACACTTTGTGAAAAGAGCAACACATTTTCCATAAGATACAGTTATTAAGAATCCCTGGTAAGTCAACATTTTCATTTTATTTGGGAGACATCAAAAACAATCCAACTAAGTGACTAAATGATTATGACCACAAAAAAATTATGTCAGGAGTCAAATGTTGCTTGGCCTTAAAAATAGTATGTATACTATTATGAAACAGCTGATCTCTGTTCCTCGTCCCAGGTTTGGAATGCCTATGAAATAATTTTTAGTGTAAAACAGCATCATTCTATTAGTTTTTTTGTGTATTCCCTTTGTTTTAAGGTGTTTATTTTCTAATAAGGGTCTTTGGTATAATTTAAGTTTCAACATAGAGTGAAATTTTCATTCATTTGATATGTGACATGTCAATTCCCTTTATTCGCATATATACTGAAATGCAGTAGTCTTTGGTTTCATAAAACCAGGTTTCTTTCACATGATTTTTTTGCCAAAGAGAATAGTAAATGTATATTGCCTGATTGTGTCATACCCATAGATACACATAATCAAAAGTAATGATAATAACCTATTCAAGAGAAACAGACCTATAAAATAGCCAGAAAAAGTACCTTTTTTTTTCTGTATTCATTCTAATTCATATTTAAGTCCCTTGT
>NW_011485935.1:0-3520 GCF_000754665.1 Bison bison bison | reverse complement strand
GAAAGAGATGGCTCTGTTTTCTCCATGAAGGCAGTTACTTGTGTCAGTTCCCAGGAATCCAGTGTGATTTCAGTGAGGTGCTTCTGAGTGTGACTAGTAACTACTGAGCATTTTTTGTGTCTTTATTATTGGATTATTGGCCACACAAATCAAATATGATTATATATCATCTTTGGAGAGATGTCTGTTCAGATACTTTGCCCATTTTTCTTTTGTCTTTTTATTATTGAGTTGTAAGAGTTCTTTGATATATTCTACAGACAGGTCCCTTATTGGAGATATGATTTGCAAATAGTTTCTCCCATTATATAGATTGTCTTTTCACTTTGATGGTGTCCTTTGAAGCACAAAAGTTTTTAATTTTGATGACTCCCAATTCATCTATTTTTTTTTTTTTTTTTTTGCTTGTGCTTTGGTATCATATCTAAGAATCCATGTCAGCCCATGCCATGAAGATTTACTTGTATGTTTTCTTCCAATAGCTTACGTTTAGGACTCTGACCCATTTTGACTTTCTATATATAGTGTGTGGTGTACAGGTATTTCATGTTTAACTCTTTTACATATTTAGATAATTTACTGCTTTTTCAAAAAAGTTTTAAAATCTTCAAGGGATCTCTAAACTGTGCAAGTAGATTGACAAAAATCTTCTGTATTAAAAGCACCTTAAAGCATTAGGCCAGTGTTTATCATCTTCTTGAAATGTAAGAGAATACAGGATCCTCTACTTACAACATGCTCTTTATTTTAGCCAGTGGTTCTGTCCTCCCACCACCATGCCCTCAAAGCATGCTGCCACCAGGACTGCCGACCAGGGCTGGTTCTTCAGTGTTAGTTAGGGATCTACATTGTCTGTCAGCAGGATGGTAAAACAATAGAAAAAATAATAAATAATATGGTTGCCATTGGTTGGGTTGCACTCTACACCATAACCCAGTAGGGGAATGGGACATTCTGGTTAAGTAAAAGTTCTGATCTATTACTTTTCACAGTGCCTTTTGTTAGAGCATTTAATATTTCTGAAATTCAGGGAACCCAAACTGTGAGATCAAAGTATGTAAGGAGAAACTAGTCCTATTACAAGCGAACATCAGAAATGTACCTTGTGAAAAGGATGTAGTGCCAGCAGTAAACGCTGTTTCCTCACTGTGCCATTGCAGGTTTATTTGAAATACAGCAGTGTCCCAGAGGGAAGCACTGCAACTTCCTTCACGTGTTCAGAAATCCCAACAATGAGTTTTGGGAAGCGAATCGAGACATCTACCTATCTCCAGATCGGACTGGCTCCTCCTTTGGGAAGAGCTCAGAGAGGAGGGCGAGGCTGGGCCCCCACGACGACTACTACAGCAGGAGGAGGAGGAGGAGGAGGAGGAGCCCTGGGCTGGCCCACTCCTACAAGAGGAACGGGGAGGCCGACCGGAAGAGGAGTAGTCGTCACGGGGCCAAGAAACCTCACAAACACAGGTCCAGAAGCCGGGGAAGGCACAGTTCCCGAAGCAGAGGAAGAAAAAGGGACCGCATCCGTGGTCGGGGCAGCCGGAGCCACAGCCGCAGGAGCCGCAGCCAGAGCTCCTCCAGGTCCAGGAGCCATGGCGGGAGGAGGTCAGGGAGCAGAGACTGAACTCTTCAGAGCCCCAAATCCAAATAAACTTACTGTGTTTTTCAGTGATTGTACACCTTATTTATTATGGCGGCTACATACTTGGATGGAGGGCTCTCAGCTCATGTGGCTTACCAAGTCTGGCAAAACTGTATGTAGACTGGAACCCTGTTTTAAAATATTTTTATTCTCTGATAATCACAGTGTGTTTAGTATAGAGAACCTAGAAAACATAAAATGTATACAGCGCCAAAATTACTTATAATCCTGACCCTGAAGATAACCAATTAACACTGCAGCATTACTTTAAGTCTTTTTTTCTGAGTATATGAGTGTGTACACATTTTTTTTACACAAAGATCATGGCTGTAGTTGAAATGTTTTCTTCACACCAAACATTGTCCTGTTTCATCAAGCCCTAGTCTGTTTTACTCACTGCATAGTGTGGATCTATGTTTATTAAGTCATGTCCCTATTGTTGGATTTTTAAGTTATTTTAAGTTTTGCACTATTAAAGAATCCCATGCTATAAACAGTCCTGTGGTGGATTTTCTTAAATACTTTCACCCATTTCTGATCATTGCCTTAGTATAAATTATATCAAGAGAAAGTATTTCCAAATTGCCGTCCATAAAGACTACAAAAAATTTTACGCTGTCAACAATAAATTTTGCTGTTCCTATGCCAAATTACTTTTCCAGTTTACTTTGCCAGTTTGGAAAATTTTTTGGTTTACTTATCTCTGTACATGTAAGCTAAGACAAACACTTTCTGTATTTAATGGGCATTCAGTTTGGTTGTTTGCCCCTTATTGTTGGATTTTTTACATGTTAATAGCTGAACAGTTCTTTACTTTAAAATTCACTTTCTTAAAGTACTAAAGAGTTAGTTGTTTCCCCACCCTCCTCCCCCATAGTTTTCCATTAGGGCATTCATCTATTTTGTATTGTGTTACAGAGTTCATTGCTGAATATGCCAGATGCTAAAGCAATTGATTAAAAAAAAAAAGTGCTCAGAGAAACTTGTTGAAAAAAACATTAGGGAATTCCCTGGTGGTCCAGTGGTTAGGACCCCTAGCTCTCACAGCCAAGGGTTCGATTCCCTGGTTGAGAAACTAAAATCACACAAATTGTGCAGCACAGCCAAGAAAAAAAGAAAAATTGATTTGTTCCAAAATATAAATGCCTAAAAAATTATTGAAAAATTTCTGTAAGTATCTACAGGATTCACTAATACTGAACAGTTCTCACTAAATTCAAAAATTTTCAATCCTTTCCTAAATACAGATGAGATAATAATAAAATGTGGCATTCAAAGCTGAACATTCATTTTAATAGATCAAGAAGGAAAGAACAAGATGAACATCAGCTTGTTTTCAAGGTAATTGACTTTTCCCTCAAGTGTTAATGGGTAGCGTGAGAGGGATGGAAGGAAGTAGTTTTTAAACCTCTGACTGGGTCATTACTCTGTTAAATATCCATCAGTCTTTTGTGTATTCCTTTGAACTTGTATTTTTATAAACTTATAATTTGATTACTATTTATGATTCAAAAATTGCAACTCTACATTGCCAGCTCTACATTGCCATAGGCCTGTTTTCAGTGAAGAGATTACCTGCATTGTTAGAGGCTCTTTAAGTCTACACATACATTTTTTTAATTGCACACATCTTTTATTTTTAGCAGACTAGCAACTTTGATATGGTAGTTGTTTCCTCCTCCTTAAATATCCTTTTGATTATTTTCCTATAAAGATATTTTATTCCAGAAATCAGAGTATACTTTAAAAAAAACTCCACATTATTTTTATGTAACATTTCCTATCTGTAGTTAATAGGCAGCCCCTTAAGTATCAAGATAACCAAAGCTTTGCTTTGGTACTTATACTATGCAGTAATTTGCTTATACCCATCCATCTCAG
>NW_011485934.1:14222-14620 GCF_000754665.1 Bison bison bison | reverse complement strand
GCATCTGGAGCCCAGCTGAGCCCCTCAGTCAATGCAAGGAAGCCTCAGTGAATCAGCTCATATTTATTGAACCAGAGTCTAGAGAACATGAGGTGGAGAGAACCAGAACCACCTGAAATATCTCATCCAGCCTCACCCCCAGCTGAAGAAGAAACCGAGCGTCAGAGAGTCGTGTCTATTGGCCCCAGGCTGTTTCATCTCCTGACACACCGAAAAGTTCCTTGACCTGTTTCTGCCTCCTTGTTTCATCCTTCTTTCTTTCTTTCTTTTAATCAACCTCTGTTCCTCCTCCACATTTGGATTTTCATGGAAATGTCACTGGTCTCTCAGTGCACTCTGGACCCAAAGAGCTCCTGGCAACGTGTCAGATGTTCCATCCACTGTGTTGTCACACCACT
>NW_011485934.1:11946-14122 GCF_000754665.1 Bison bison bison | reverse complement strand
CCCTTGGGTGTCCATTCTGGTCCCTGGGGCTGGAGGAGGAGCATCGCAGTGCTCAGCCCATGTCCCCCATACAACCCACGAAGCCTGCAGGGTTCTAGGATCTTAGGGAAATGATTGGATGGGAGCCCAGCAGGCAGACAGGAGGAGCCATGGAGGACATGCTCCCTTGAGACCCTGTGAGACAGGCTCATGGGGAAGGAGGTCAGGCATCTGGAGCCCAGCTGAGCCCCTCAGTCAATGCAAGGAAGCCTCAGTGAATCAGCTCATATTTATTGAACCAGAGTCTAGAGAACATGAGGTGGAGAGAACCAGAACCACCTGAAATATCTCATCCAGCCTCACCCCCAGCTGAAGAAGAAACCGAGCGTCAGAGAGTCGTGTCTATTGGCCCCAGGCTGTTTCATCTCCTGACACACCGAAAAGTTCCTTGACCTGTTTCTGCCTCCTTGTTTCATCCTTCTTTCTTTCTTTCTTTTAATCAACCTCTGTTCCTCCTCCACGTTTGGATTTTCATGGAATCCATGAAACAACAAATTTTCATGGAAATTTCACCAATTTTCATTGGTCTCTTGGTGCACTCTGGAACCAAAGAGCTCCTGGCAACGTGTCAGATGTTCCATCCACTGTGTTGTCACACCACTGCTGCCACCAACATCATCACCACCATCGTCATCAAGAAGCCACTGCCTGAAGATCTACACAGACAATTCTTCATGAAGACGTACAGATGGCCAGCAGGTACATGAAAACATACTCAGTGTCACTAATCATTAGAGAAATGCAATCAAACTACATTAAGTTATCTCCCCTACAGCGATCACAGGGGCCATCACCTACATCTACAATGCTCTGAGGCTGTGGAGAAAAGGGAACCCTCCTACACTCTTGGTGGGAATGTAAATTGGTGCAGCCACTATCGAAGGCCATATGGAGTTTTCTTAAACAACTAAAAATAGAGCAAGCATATGATTTAGCAATCCCACTTCTGGACATATTTCTACAAAAAAAATTAAAGCTCTAATTTGAAAAGATACACATACCCTGATGTTCATAGCAGTACTATTCATAATGGCCAAGACATGATATTAACCTAAATGTCTGTTGACAGATTAATGAGTAAAGCAAATGTGGTACATGTATACACTCCATGGAATCCTACTCAGCCATAAAGAAGAATGAAATAATAGTATTTTTAGCGATATGTATGGATGTAGAGATTACTATACTGAGTGAAGTAAGTCAGACAAAGACAAATATGTGTTATTAACTTATATGTAGAATGCAGAACATAATAGAAATGAACTTACCTACAGAATAGAAACAGACTCATAGACGTAGATAATGAACTTTTAAACCAAGTTTTGTGGGGATAGGTGAATTAGGAGATGGGATAAACAGATACACACCAGATAAACAAGGGCCTGCCTACTGTAGTAGCATAGGAACAGTATTCAATATTTTGTAATAAACTATAATGGAAATGAACAAAAAAGAATATAGACATATACATACTGAGATGCTCTGTCATAGCTGACTCTTTGCAACACCAGGAACTGTAACATGCCAGGCTCCACTGTCTATGGGATTTCCCAGACAAGAATATTGGAATGGGGTATCATTTCCTCCTCCAGGAAATCTTCCCTACCCAGGAATCAAACCTGTGTCTCTTGCTTAGCAGACACATTCTTTACCACCTGAGAAGCCCAGATAAATAAATTGATACCTGTATAACTGAATCATTTTGCTGTATACCTAAAATTAACAGAGTGTTGTAAATCAATTATGCTTCAATAAAACAAACAAAAGAAGTCACTGCCTAAGTAAGACACAGATGACCAGTATACCTACTACTGCAGGCAGCAATCCCTTAGAAGAAATGGAGTGGCCATCATGGTCGACAAAAGAGTCCGAAATGCAGTACTTGGATGTAATCTCAAAAATGACAGAATGATCTCTGTTTGTTTCCAAGCAAACCATTCAATATCACAGTAATCCAAGCCTATGCTCCAACCAGTAATGCTGAAGAAGCTGAAGTTGAACAGTTCTATGAAGACCTACAAGACCTTTTAAAACTAACACTCAAAAAAGATGTCCTTCTCATCATAGGGGACTGGAATGCAAAAGTAGGAAGTCAAGAAACACCTGGAGTAACAGGCAAATTTGGCCTTGGAATACG
>NW_011485934.1:5119-11723 GCF_000754665.1 Bison bison bison | reverse complement strand
AAAGTAGGGAAAACCACTAGACCATTCAGGTATGACCTAAATCAAATCCCTTATGACTATACAGTGGAAGTGAGAAATAGATTTAAGGGACTAGATCTGATAGATAGAGTGCCTGATGAACCCTGGTCAGAGGTTCGTGACATTGTACATGAAACAGGGATCAAGACCATCCCCATGGAAAAGAAATGCAAAAAAGCAAAATAGCTTTCTGGGGAGGCCTTACAAATAGCTCTGAAAAGAAGAGAAGCGAAAAGCAAAGGAGAAAAGGAAAGATATAAGCATCCAAAGAATAGCAAGAAGAGATAAGAAAGCCTTGCTAAGCGATCAATGCAAAGAAATAGAGGAAAACAACAGAATGGGAAAGACTAGAGATCTCTTCAAGAAAATTAGAGATACCAAGGGAACATTTCATGCGAAGATGGGTTCAATAAAGGACAGAAATGGTATGGAACTAACAGAAGCAATAGATATTAAGAAGAGGTGGCAGGAATACACAGAAGATCTATACAAAAAAGATCTTCATGACCAAGATAATCACGATGGTGTGATCACTCACCTAGAGCCAGACATCCTGGAATGTGAAGTCAAGTGGGCCTCAGAAAGCATCACTATGAACAAAGCTAGTGGAGGTGATGGAATTCCAGTTGAGCTCTTTGAAATCCTGAAAGATGATGCAGTGAAAGTGCTGCACTCAATATGCCAGCACATTTGGAAAACTCAGCAGTGGCCACAGGACTGGAAAAGGTCAGTTTTCATTCCAATATCAAAGAAAGGCAATGCCAAAGAATGCTCAAACTACCTGCACAGTTGCACTCATCTCACATGCTAGTAAAGTAATGCTCAAAATTCTGCAATCCAGGCTTCAACAATACATGAACCATGAACTTCCAGAGTTCAAGCTGGTTTTAGAAACGGCAAAGGAACCAGAGATCAAATTACCACCATCTGCTGGATCATGGAAAAAGCAAGAGAGTTCCAGAAAAATATCTATTTCTGCCTTATTGACTATGCCAAAGCCTTTAAGTGTGTGGACCACAAGAAACTGTGGAAAATTCTGAAAGAGATGGGAATACCAGACCACCTGACCTGCCTCTTGAGAAACCTATATGCAGGTCAGGAAGCAAAGTTAGAACTGGACATGGAACAAAACACTGGTTCCAAACAGAAAAAGGAGTATGTCAAGGCTATATATTGTCACCCTGCTTATTTAACTTCTATGCAGAGTACATAATGAGAAACGCTGGACTGGAAGAGGCATGAGCTGGAATCAAGATTGCCGGGAGACATATCACTAACCTCAGATATGCAGATGACACCACCTTTATGGCAGAAAGTGAAGAGGAACTGAAAGGCCTCTTGATGAAAGTGAAAGTGGAGAGTGAAAAAGTTGGCTTAAAGCTCAACATTCAGAAAACGAAGATCATGGCATCTGGTCCCACTACTTCATGGGAAATAGATGGGGAAACAGTGGAAATGGTGTTAGACTTTATATTTTTGGGCTCCAAAATCACTGCAGATGGTGACTGCAGCCATGAAATTAAAAGAATTTAGTCCTTGGAAGAAAAGTTATGACCAAGCTAGATAGCATTTTGAAAAGCAGAGCCATTACTTTGCAAACAAAGGTCCGTCTAGTCAAGGCTATGGTTTTTCCAGTGGTCATATATGAATGTGAGAGTTGGACTGTGAATAAAGCTGAGCGCCAAAGAACTGAGGCTTTTGAACTGTAGTGTTGGAGAAGACTCTTGAGAGTCCCTTGGACTGCAAGGAGATCCAACCACTCCACTCTGAAGGAGATCAGCCCTAGGATTTCTTCGAAGGAATGATGCTAAAGCTGAAACTCAAGTACTTTGGCCACCTCATGTGGAGAGTTGACTCATTGGAAAAGGCTCTGATGCTGGGAGGGATTGGGGGCAGGAGGAGAAGGGGATGACAGAGGATGAGATGGCTGGATGGCATCACTGACTCGATGGACATGAGTCTGACTGAACTCCGGGAGTTGGTGCTGGACAGGGAAGCCTGGCGTGCTGCAATCCATGGGGTCGTAGAGTCGGAACCGGATGAGCGAATGAACTGAACTGAACTGAAGTAAGACACATCAGCTAGGGCCAAAGGTGAGTTGATGTTGGAGGAGAGGTCTAGAGACCACCACCAGGGGAAGACTCTTCCTGCTGGGACATCACAGCCTGTGGAGGGCGATAGAGGAGCCCCTGCCACTTCTGGATCCCAACAATCCCAACTGATGTTCTCCCATTTTCAACCTGTTCGTACACCTGGCCTCTCATTGCTAGTTCGCCTGCCTCTCCCTTTATTCTGCCTCCAGTGTCACCTTTAGTCCAAAGTAAGTGGTTTCTGATGGGAGGGGAGTTTGGGGGAGAATGGGTACATGAATATGAATGGCTGAGTCCCTTTGCTGTTCACCTGAAACTATTACAGCATTGTTAATCGGCTATACTCCAATACAAAATAAAACGTTCTTAGTATGAAAAAAAGTGGTTTCTCCCAGCCTCTCATTCTCTGGTCCCCTCTCCTCCCTTAATCCAGGCTCCAGGCCCCTTCTGTCTCTCTCCTCATCTATCACCTACATCCATCCCTTCCCTGCTGTGCTCAACCACAGAAATGCCAAATTCCTAACACCCAGCTTCATTAATGTGGTCTCCCTCTCTTTCCCTCAAACAAGGTACCTCTGCACTTTAGACCCTCACATGTTCCTGGACCCAGCACTGCTCTGGGGGTGGTTAAATCAGGTCCTCCTGCAGACTCTCATAGATCTGGGTGAGCTCCTCCAACTTCCTCTCCAACTCCCATGCCCGTCGCCTCAGGCTTTCAGCTGATGCTGCCTTTGCACCATCATGCAGGTGAATTGACTCCTTCACCAGGAAGCCCACATCCACCAGAAGGAAGACCCCTGCAGCCGCCAAACCCGCGATCCGGGCTCCTTTGGTAATTGTTAAAGCTGTGGCTTTGAAACCTGTCTCTATATGCTGGATGGCTGGGACTGAGATTCTCCCAGGGCTCATGTAGATGCTTGCATTGGCTGCAGAGCCAGGGTTGGCATTGCCTGTCTCCATGGCATGGGTGTGCATTTCAATGCACTGTACAGCTTTTGTGACTTTCTCTGTTGTGGGAATGCTCTTGAGTACCTCTAGGAGAACCTTCCATTTCTCGATGAAACTTGACATCATGCGACTGGCTTCGGTTTCTGCTGATGACCTATTCACATGTTCGATGATACTGGTGGACACACTGGTAACAGTAGCTGCTGCTCCCAGCCCTATCCCAGTGGCCAAGAGCACCACACTGGCCCCCATTGTCACGGGTGCCAGAGCCAGGCCAACGATGGTCAGAATACCAGACACAGCACCAGTGCTGTGGGCCATCACGTTGGAGATGGTACATCCCTTATGGACCTTCTCAACCTTGTCTGCGAGCTCACGGAACTTGCCTATGAACTCCTCCAGCTGCCGTTTCACCCGGGGGAACTTATTCAGAAACCTCCTCCTGTCCAGCTGCTCTTTGGAGAGTCTTTCTTGGTCCTCCTCAACTAAGACTCTTTTCAATTCGTTCAGATAATTGTGTAGTTCATCCGTGTCTTCCCTGTAACGATGAAGGTAAGGAATTAGAAAGGCAGTTCGCTCCTCTGTAAAATTGGCTCCATAATATCTATTCTACATAAATATAGATATGTTACTATAAATCATTAGAAAAGAATTTTATAAATGTAAAATTTTCTCTTTCAACCTTAAACATGTTTCATGCTTTATAGATGCTCCATCTTGAAATACCTAAACTTGGAATAGGTAAACGAGATCATCTTCGGATACTGGCAACTTAAGAGAGGTATTTGAGAGAATTCCCAGGGGGTCCAGAGGTTTCAACTCTGCGCTCCCATTGCTGGCCTTGACTCAATCCCTGGTTGGGGAATGAGGATCCCACAGGCCATATGGCTCAGCCAAAGAAAAGGTATGTGGTAAAGACATCTCACAGGTGGGTCAACACCACCACTGAAAGAATTTTGGAGTGGGAACTCCACAGGTAAACAAAGACGTGTAGGACTGGAGGACAAAACCCTCATTCAAGGGCCTCAGTGTGTAGTGAGAAGTCTCCCTGCCCTTTGCCCTTGGCTACTGGGAAGTGGCCCCTAAGCCCCTAGAATTCTGGCTGATAAGAGTGTCCTTGCCTGCCTGGGCCTTTGGTCACTGGTCAGTCTGAGAAGGTGACAAGTGACCCAAGGTCTCTGGGTCTCATGGTATCAGTTCTGTCATCCGGTAGAGCTGGGCACTAGGGCACTAGTCTGACTTCCAGGAGGGGCTGGAGATGACAGGTCAGGGTAACTTGGCTTTTAAGCAAGCAGTGTGTCCCTGATGGGCAGTACTCCGTGCATCTTATCACACACAGAATCCAGGTCAGTAACGTGTCCTGAGGACAATGGAAGCTTCATATGTGAAACCTGCCCAGTCTCTGCCCTATGGCTGGTGGGAACTTTTATCCTTCCCTGTAGTAAACTGTAGCTGGGATCATGAAGCTTTCAGTGAGTCCTGTCCATTCTATAGGGAATTCTTGAAGCTGAGAGTTGTTTTGGGGATCCCCTAAATTTGCCATTGAAGTCAAAGTAAGGGCAGTCCTGGTCACTGTGCCCTAACAACTTACAGATTGGCTGTCTCTATGACCTAGAATAATTTAAACCCAAAAACTCGAACTAGAAGGCACCTTATAACCATTTGGTCTGCCATCAGCTGTCTTCTAAGCATTGTGCCCTTGACCTTCTCAGCAGAAGGTCACTGGGTCCACCCACTGCCCCAGTTGACAGGAAACAGAGAGATGTGCTATGAGCCCTGGTTTCCCTTGGACTCTCCAGCTCACCTCACTGACTCCTGACCCATCACCCAGCACTCTCAACTGCTCAGGGGTCACCAATTTAACTCACAATTTACCTGGCGACAGCTTCATTGCCTGCACCCCAAGTCCGTGTGCAACTTTGTGGAACCTCTAAAGATTCACGGGATTTGAGGAAATATCTGTCTGAACAGCTGAGCCTGAGGAGACCGGCACTTACACAGCTGGTGAAGGAAGCGTTTTCCTCTTGGGTGGGGATGCGTGAGGCTCCTCAGAATCCCTCAAATGTCACACAATCACAGCCACTCATTGTGACCCTGGAGGGATTGCTGAGCCACACGGCCTTCCCACTGTCAGGGGGACTCCACCTAGACTAGAAGAGGGTCCCAGATGGAGTGAGAAGCCAGGTCCCAGGCAGGGTGTGCAGACACGGTCACCCAGGGCCCTCTAGTCCAGCATGAGAGGATCCCATCAGGGAGGGAAGAAATTTTTCCCCTCTCCCACTCAGGGGACCTCTGCTAGGGTCACAGTCCCTTCAGTTCTGAGTCTTTAGGGCCCACTCTCTTCACTCTAGTCCTGGTCCTGCTGCCCAAGCCTGCCTACTAGTCCTCAAAACTGGATCTGCTGCTCCACCCTTACCCCTGGGTCTGACCCTGGTGCAGGCCTCCCTGGTCCTTTGGACGAGATGATTGCACTTGGTTCCCCACCTCTGACCCTGCAGTTCACTCTGAGGCCATCACCATAATCCATCAGACTGAATGGCTATTCCCATTGGACACAGGACAGATCTGAGATTCAAAGTCTTAAGCCCACAGGCCCAGTAGTTGGGCAGGGCTAAATCCAGGATCCCACCAGCTCCTCCAGTTCCTCTCTAGCCTCTCTGCTAGAGAGGAACTGTACCAACCCTCCTGTATGGGCCAGGAGGGTTGGTACAGTTCCTAACATGGGGAATAGAAAGACTGTAGGCAGAAGCCCAGGACACAAATGGTGGTGTCACGATTTTCCAACTTGTCCCAAAGGAAATTCTGCTTGGTTTTCCTCACCAGAAAGAAGACCCTTGACCCCTGTCTCTTCCCAACAAGTTTTTTAAATGTTACTATTGATTGAGTAACATTTCTTCCAACAACACAAGAGAAGACTCTACACATAGACGTCACCAGATGGTCAACACCAAAATCAGATTGATTATATTCTTTGCAGCCAAAGATGGAGAAGCTCTATACAGTCAACAAATACAAGACCAGGAGCTGACTGTGGCTCAGATCATGAAATCCGTATTGCCAAATTCAGACTGAAATTGAAGAAAGTAGGGAAAACCACTAGACCATTCAGGTATGACCTAAATCAAATCCCTTATGACTATACAGTGGAAGTGAGAAATAGATTTAAGGGCCTAGATCTGTTAGATAGAGTGCCTGATGAACTATGGAATGAGGTTCATGACATTGGACAGGAGAGAGGGATCAAGACCATCCCCCTGGAAAAGAAATGCAAACAAGCAAAATGGCTGTCTGGGGAGACCTTACAAACAGCTGTGAAAAGAAGAGAAGTGAAAGTCAAAGGAGAAAAGGAAAGATACAAGCATCTGAATGCAGAGTTCCAAAGAATAGCAAGGAGAGATAAGAAACCCCTCCTAAGCAATCAATGCAAAGAAATAGAGGAAAACAACAGAATGGGAAAGACTAGGGATCTCTTCAAGAAAATCAGAGATACCAAGGGAACATTTCATGCAAAGATGGGCTCGATAAAGGACATAAATGGTATGGACCTA
>NW_011485934.1:0-4298 GCF_000754665.1 Bison bison bison | reverse complement strand
CTCAGATATGCACATGACACCACCCTTATGGCAGAAACTGAAGAGGAACTAAAAAACCTACTTGATGAAAGTGAAAGTGGAGAGTGAAAAAGTTGGCTTAAAGCTCAACATTCAGAAAACTAAGATCATGGCATCTGGTCCCATCACTTCATGGAAATAGATGGAGGAACAGTGGAAACAGTGTCAGACTTTATTTTTCTGGGCTCCAAAATCACTGCAGATGGTGACTGCAGCCATGAAATTAAAAGACGCTTACTTCTTGGAAGGAAAATTACGACCAACCTAGATAGCATATTCAAAAGCAGAGACATTACTTTGCCAACAAAGGTCCGTCTAGTCAAGGCTCTGTTTTTCCAGTGGTCATGTATGGATGTGAGAGTTGGACTATGAAGAAGGCTGAGCATCGAAGAATTGATGCTTTTGAACTGTGGTGTTGGAGAAGACTCTTGAGAGTCCCTTGGACTGTAAGGAGATCCAACCAGTCCATTCTGAAGGAGATCAGCCCTGGGATTTCTTTGGAAGGAATGATGCTAAAGCTGAAACTCCAGTACTCTGGCCACCTCGTGCGAAGAGTTGACTCATTGGAAAAGACTCTGATGCTGGGAGGGATTGGGGGCAGGAGGAGAAGGGGATGACAGAGGATGAGATGGCTGGATGGCATCACTGACTTGATGGACGTGAGTCTGAGTGAACTCCGGGAGTTGGTGATGGACAGGGAGGCCTGGCATGCTGCGATTCATGGGGTCTCGAAGAGTCAGACACGACTGAGCGACTGAATTGACCTGAACTGAATTGATTGGGTACTTACTCTGTGTCAGTCATTATGGGAAGCACTTTACATGCATGATCTCAGTGTCCTCACAATAACAATGAAAAGATGAAGAAACTAAAGCAGAGAGTAGTTCAGTAACTTGTCCAAGGTCACATAACCTGCGCCTTCCTTGCAGGTTTCATCTCTTCTGAACCCACGATCATTCACTGTCAGCAAATGACATGGAGGAAACATTCCTGATGGAATCTTGAGAAGGAACACCCCTGGCCCCAACAGTAGGGTCCTGCCTGGAGGAGGCGTTACTCCAGGAGGAAGCTGGCCTGGTGCTGGGGGACGTGGGTGACCTTCCTGGTGCACCTGTGCCGGTTACCTGGACAAACTGGCCTCAGCTTTAATTCTCTCCAGGAATTCATTCAGCAGGAGTAGCAGTGTCTCTCTGCTCAGTATGTCCCAGAGACACTCAACGACATCCTCAAAAAAGATCTCAATATCTAGATGAAAGGAAAGGGAATAAGATTAGAAGAATTAGTGGTGGGACATAAATGTTAGAGTATAAAATAGTTAAAATTCCTCTTGCTGAGCAGCAGTCACCTGGGGTGCTCTTGGTGTGGTCACCTAAGGTTATGGATGGACTGTCCCCCCTCCCTCCACCCAATTTGTGTTGAAGAGTTAACCCCCTGGTGACCTTTCTGAAGAAAGGCTTGTAAGGAGGTTAGGTGAAATGAGATCCTATGTGGGATTCCCAGGTAAATTGAGGTCTTGGTGGGATTCCCAGGGAATTCTAGTGGTAAAGAACCTGTCCGACAACTCAGGAGATGTAAGAGAGGCAGGTTTGATCCCTGAGTCAAGAAGATCCCTTGAAGGAGGGCATGGCAAGCCACTCCATATTCTTGTTTGGAGAATCCCACAGATAGAGGAGGCTGGCAGGCTGCAGTCCATGCGGTTGCAAAGAGTTGGACATGACTGAACAACTGAACACACACACATAAAGAAAAGAGAGAGCAAGTGTGATTTGTTAGTTACCACTTCCAGAATAGACTGGCAGCACCCTATAAATGAATGCTTTCATGTTTGGGCAGTGAAACAATTGAATACTCACGTTAAATGGGATAAAGAATATAATGACTACAAATAGCCTCAGATCATTCCTCAATGAGTTGTCAAAATCCCTGAGTGATTTCAGAGATCTGGAGGTTATGGAATTGTAGGTAAGATATTGGTGGCCAGGCTATATATATGTATGTGGGCTGGGACTTGATATCAAATGTGTCTCTTGGTAAATCCACACAAAGAGGCATTATCCTTATCTCACAGAAGAGGCAAGTGAAACTCAGACAGGAAGAATGGACAGCCCAAGGCCACAGAGCTGAAAGCTCTGAGGTTGAATCCAAGGTCAAGTGTCAGACATTTCTTGGACAAGACTTTGAATCCTCCTTCCATTTAAAACTCTTGTGATTTGTTCATTCTACTCTATAGCACACAATGGGGATTCTTTGCGACTCATTTTTGGTGGTGAGCATGCAGTAGCATATATAGAAGTAGAAATATAATGTTGTACACACGAAATTTAGAAAACATTACAAACTCACGTTACCTAATTTTAAAAAAGACTTTAGGACCACATGCCATTGAGTAAAACTACTATGTGAGAGGATTCCTGCTTCTGACCACAGACTGTAGGATGGGCAGGGGAGGGGATCAACCAGTGGAGGAGGGGTGGAGCCAGATGTGATCCTCATCACCCCTCCCCTCCAGGTGTGAGGTGGCAAAGGCTAGACTGGGGTTCAGAGCAAGGTCCACTGACCCTTGCAGAGTGGCTGGGCTGGTGGCTGGGAAGAGCTGGAGGAAACAGCTTCTGTGGTGATGCCCCAGGGTCTGGGAGCAGGAGGAGGCTTGGGCCAAGGGAGAGAGCAGGAGAAGTCCAATGATGCTGGAGGACCTCCTCTCCCAGGCCTGCCTGGCCTTGAGGACTGTCATCTGCTGTCCATGCTCTGCGTGTGCTCTCCAGGCCACCGTACTGAGTCACTTGCTGGGTGTTGGGAGAGGCAGGAAGTCAGCACCTTGGTCATGGCTCCCTGAGGAGATGGCCAGGAAGGAGGCTGTGGGCAGACCCCAGGGTGAGGGGAATCTCCTGGTCTCTTGGAAGCTCAAGGATGCCTATCCATCCTCTTCATGGTTCTTGATTTCTCTGTAGTTTAACTCAGCCTCGAAAAACCTCCCTCAATTCTGGGTCACAAGTAGGAACCTTGCAGAGAAGAGAGAGCTGACTACCTGAGCAGTATCCGAAGTTTTCTGAGCTCATGGTGGCATCAGGGGGTCTCAGGGATCTCCCTTCAGCTTCTTGTCTAAGTCAGGCTGGAAGGAGGTGTGACCTCACCCTTGGGGAGAAAAAACAGACTGTGAGCTCCACTGTGAGGGGCAGAGGCTGCAGGGAGCAGCGAGGGACAAGTTCTCTGGTGGGTTCCCCCGGGACGGCCACCAGTGCCTCCAGGAACTTAGCCCAGTGTGACTCTCTGTTCCTGGGCTCTGCTGGTTGTTAGTTAAGAAAAGTCATTCACCTCCTACAGCTCCTTCCAAGCCAAGTCAGAGTCCTGCTCTCCTGTTGGGGCACAAGGGGAAGGAAATCAGACAGGAGACAGCCATCTGTGAAGTTATAGGAACAATAAAACCAGAGACTAGAAGAACAGATAGGAGGTGATACTCTGGAAATGAGGTGAGGTTGGGACACCTGTGTTTTTGAATTGATAATAACTAATATTAATGACAACATTGATCCAGTGTCCTTGACCTGCAGGCTCCTGAAACTCACTCAAACTTAGCTGAGTCCAAATTGTCACGCTGGTGCCAGAGTCTAGACTAGACCCTGAGTCTTTCTGATGTAAATCACATGTGTGTGATGACTATGCTCTACTCCCTATATATACAAAAAGATTTATTTGTGGATATATGTTCATTGCTAAATGACTCTTCCTTCCAAAATGATGTCTTGCTCCCTATCAAGTCTCTCCTTGATAAAGTTCCTGGTGATATAGCTCCCATTGCCCAGGTCTTCCTTGCTTCTGCAAGAGCCTTTTTCCCACAAGGGCCTGGAGTCCCACAAGCCCTGCCCCAATTCCTGTATCCCTGCTCTGAGTGGCTGAGACCCCTGCAGCTGTTCTGTCCTCCTTGCTTTCCCCTCCTGAATATTGGACTTGATGTAGTTTCTAATCCTTTATGTAAATAATAGTGCAAAGAATATTCTCCTTGTGTAAGGCTTCACCTACATCTGAGACTGTATCCTTAAGCTATATCTAGAAGTAGAATTAAGATCAGATAGCATCAACACCTAAAATATTTCCATATCTAGAGCCACCATGTTATGCAAAGAAACTGTAGCAATTTATGTTCACACTTATAATATATGAGGGTGTCCATCCTTTCAGACATACCCATTCTCAGTGGTCTTTCTTTAAAAAAATTCAGATCTTTATAATTAAATCATTTATTTTGGTTCTGCATGTGATTATCTTGCCATGGGAGATGAGGA
>NW_011485933.1:350958-351359 GCF_000754665.1 Bison bison bison | reverse complement strand
GATCCCGGGGTCGGGAAGATCCCCTGGAGGAGGGCATGACAACCCACTCCAGTATTCTTGCCTGGAGAACCCCATGGACAGAGGAGCCTGGCGGGCTACAGTCCATGGGGTCACAAAGAGCTGGACACGACTGAAGTGACTTAGCGCACACGCCGTAATGGCGGCGCAGACATAGAAAAGGCGTATGGACTCCGTGGATGAAGGACGGGTGGGACACGTGGAGAAAACAGCATGGAAACATACACCATATGCAAAGTAGATAGCCAGCGGGAATTTGCTGTTTGAGTCAGGAACACAAATCTGGTCTCTGTGACAACCTAGATGGGTAGGAAAGGGAGGGAGGTGGCGGGGGTTCATGAGGGAGGGGACTTCTGTCTACCTATGGCTGATTCATGTTGATG
>NW_011485933.1:344798-347067 GCF_000754665.1 Bison bison bison | reverse complement strand
CGGCTCCAGTGCCCCGAGGCCACAGGCTCCAGGGCCACCGCCCAGACCCGCTGCTCCGCTCCGCACTGTCTGTGACCACTGGGGTGCCAACACGTGATTTGGTGGGCGTTACCAGAGACTGAACGTTTTCACACGATTTATTTTTCTAAACAGTGGAAACTTATTCCTTTAAGGGCTAATACTTAAAAAAATTTTTTTCATTTCAGTTTAGTCGCTCAGTCGTTTCCGACTCTTTGCGACCCCATGGACCGCAGCAAGCCAGGCCTCCCTGTCCATCACCAACTCCCGGAGTCCACCCAAACTCATGTCCATTGAGTCGGTGATACCATGCAACCATCTTTTCCTCTGTGGTCCCCTTCTCCTCCTGCCCTCAATCTTTCTCAGCATTAGGGTCTTTTCAAATGAGTCAGCTCTTCGCATCAATTTTTTTTTACTGGGGGATAACTGCTTTACAATATCGTGTTGGTTTCTGCCAGGCAAAGGCATGAATCTGGGAAGATGGTACAGATGAGCCTACTTGCAGGGCAGCAGTGGAGATGCAGACACAGAGGGGAGACTTGTGGACACGGGGCGGGCGGGGAGGGTTTGAAGAGGGTGGGATGAGCCGCGAGCTGCACGGAGCCGCACACATCACACGTGTCAGCCAGCCGGCCAGGGGGGATCTGCTGGGTGACGGAGCGAGTGCAGCCCATGCTCGTGACAGCCTACATGGGGATGGGGATGGGGAGGGACAAGGGCTAACACTTCTACTCTAGACAGTTTGCAATGTGTGAAACCTTTTTTCTGCATTCTGAAACACGTAACACTTTAACCTTTTATTAAGTTTGAGAGTCCCTTGGACTGCAAGGAGATCCAACCAGTCCATCCTAAAGGAGATCAGTCCTGGGTGTTCATTGGAAGGATTGATGCTGAAGCTGAAACTCCAGTACTTTGGCCACCTCATGCGAAGAGTTGACTCATTGGAAAAGACTCTGATGCTGGGAGGGATTGGGGGCAGGGAGGAAAAGGGGACGACAGAGGATGAGATGGCTGGATGGCATCACTGACTCAATGGACATGAGTCTGAGTGAACTCTGGGAGTTGGCGATGGACAGGGAGGCCTGGCATGCTGCAATTCATGGGGTCGCAGAGTCAGACACGACTGAGTGGCTGAACTGAACTGAAGTGTGTGATTCTGTGCCTTTGTTAAGAGAGTAATTTTTGGACAATTATGTCATTTATAGCCATTGAATTAGAGAGGGTGCTTCATACCCACAGTCAGTGGTTCCAGACTTCAGTGACCTTAAAATCCTGTATTTGTTCTATGGTTTTTCTTGTTCCTCATACTTCTTGCTGTATGTTTCTTTAACAGATTTCATATCTCAGCTTGTCGGCTAAGAAATGTGATGGCTAAGGAATTAGAGAGAGTGAAGGGAAGTTCAGGACAGAGCGGGCTCAGGATAAAGAGAAAACACCGAAGCTGAGGGGTGCTGCTGCTGTTAGAGAGACCCCCAGCCCCTCCTCGGGACGCAGCACATGGAGGTGGGGCCAGAATGGAGACCGTGGGGCAGGTGCTCCCTCCCGTCCCCTCTGCGTCCTCACCCCGCTCTCCACTCCTCTGAGGCCGCCCCGTCGCCATTGGGATGCATTCCAAGGTGCCTCCTTGGAAATCCTCAGACTCTGCTCTTCTATTCTGCTGCGTTTGCCACCAAACTTCTTAAAACCTTGCACTTCCTGATTTGACTTCCACTCTTTCCTTCCACTCCTTCACACTCCACAGAGCTGAAATCTGATTCCCGACCTCCCAACTAGTAGGGAAACAAAACTCACCAAGCCTGACTCCCTAGAGAAGCTGTCCTTGCTGGTTGCCCATGAGTTCCAAAACTGATAAATCTGAGAGCAGGGTCCCCCCTGGGACCCCGACGGCCCTTCCCTGACTCTCCCGGAACGCTTCCCGCGTCTTCCCGAACAGTCTCCTCGGTGGACTTCCCTTCTTCCTTCTGTCCATCAGCACTGGATCCCCCAAGAATTCATCTAGACTTCTGCTAACTCCATGATCAGTGGAGAAGCTAGAGCCCATGGAGCCCCCAGCCTGTCAAGAGGCCACGGCTCCATCCACTGGTTCACTCCCCTTCACTCCCCTTTCTGCAAACTTGATCCCATTTGTTGTGGGACCGGAGCCGGCCTTCTGCGGTGCAGAACGCCGTGGGATGGAGGCCGGGCAGGCCAGGGACATGGGGACGGGAAAAGGGCATTGGAAGACGCAGCTAAAGGCGTCCGAAGGGTAATG
>NW_011485933.1:343717-344698 GCF_000754665.1 Bison bison bison | reverse complement strand
GAAGGGCGGGGGTTCAGGACCGAGCCGCGGGGCTACAGTAGCTCCTGAGCACCAGGGTGGCCCCCACTGAGCAGGCACCTTGTGGCTGATCAGGGTGACTCCAATCGGACACCTTCTGCTTCCACTTCTTTAGTAAGGGCGTCACCCACCTGATGCCCAGAGCTGGGAAATCAATTTCCCTTTCTTTTTTTCACACCAGATTGGCATGCAACTCTAAGCCAGTGGGCTCCTGGCCAAAAGGGTGGCACGCCGCTAAGGGTTCAGCCGAGGAGAGTTCTATGGAGGCACTGTTTACACAGGCGTGGGCAGGGCCCCGGAACACGCAGGGAGGGGAGATGGGGGAGGAGCCCCTTCGTGCAAAACGTCCAGAAGGAGAGAGGCGCAGTGCTTCCCTCGGGCCAGAGGCGTGGGGCAGGGGTGGCCGTGGATGGCGTGGGGTTTCTTCTGGGCTGCGGACAGAGATCTAAAATTGCTGGTGGTGACAGCTGCACGAGTCTGCGAATGGAGCCCTAACCACCGCATGGTGTACACGCGTGAGCCGTACGGTATGCGGACGGTATCTCAACATGTATCTCAATATATAGGGCGGGGTGGGGGATGGAGCTTCCGGACGGCTCGGAACTAAGCAACAGGGGAGCGGTACCACCTGTTGGACTTCCATTCCACCTCCCAGACTGGAGGGCACGGACCAGTGATGCTGGACCCCCAGACGGAGGCAGAGCCGAGTCCAGAGGATAAAGCCACTGCCAGGCGGCAGGAAGTTGGGGAGCAGAGGAGAGAGAGACCCCACCCTCTCTCTGCCCCCCACCCTCCAGCCTGTGCCGCCTGCAGTTCACACGGGGCAGGTCACCCGCCCGGCGCATAGAGCGGGCCAGGGAAGGCTGGCTGAGAGCAGGCAGTCACAGGAATTAGGAACCGTGTCGTCCCTTCCTCCACCGTCTATACGTCACGAGGACCCTCACGAGGCCAGGCCTTGAGCTT
>NW_011485933.1:338504-342100 GCF_000754665.1 Bison bison bison | reverse complement strand
CCATGCTTATCTCTGTCCCCCACCCCCAAGTCTCATGGGGGTTTGAGTCCCGGGGGACCAACTCCAAGCCCCCCCAATCTTTTATGATGGGCTGCAAGCAACCTGCCCCCGACTCCAGAGGGAGACACTGTGTCTACTACAAACATCAGCCCCTTGAGATTTGACGGAGGGAGCTGCTCCATCCTCCAGACTGTTTGCTCCACCTTCATCCTGGGAAGGACGGTTGTGACAAAGGACATCAGTGCTCCATCATTGCGAGAACCATGTCCTGACGGTGGGCAGTCTGCTTCCAGTTATTACAGATACATAAATCAAACACAGCAAGGAGATCCAACCAGCCCATCCTAAAGGAAATCAACCCTGAATATTCATCAGAAGGACTGACGCTGAAGCTGAAACTCCAGTACTTTGGCCACCTGATGTGAAGAACTGACTCATTGGAAAAGACGCTGATGCTGGGAGAGATTGAGGGCAGGAGGAGAAGGGGACGACAGAGGATGAGAGGGTTGGATGGCATCACTGACTCAATGGACATGAGTCTGAGCAAGCTCCAGGAGATGGTGATGGACAGGGAGGCCTGGCGTGCTGCAGTCTATGGGGTCACAAAGAGTAGGACATGATTTAGTGAGTGAACAGCAACAAGAACAAAGTGAACACCAAGGAAGGCGTCTGAGCTGCTCGAGGTCACAAAGCTGAAGTTGAAGCATCAGGATTCCAGTGCAAGTGGGTCTGACTCCTGCACTCCTCTCTACCAGATAGCTGCACAGCACCCTTCCACATGAGCGAGAAATCGTAATACAAAAAGGCTGTATACCACAAACGCCAGATCTTCCCTCCTAGCTCCCTGAGCATCTAGATTTTTCAGTGACAGGTCTATTACCGTCAATGCTTTTAAACAGGCCTCACAGCCTGGCACTACCATCCTGCGTTTTTCACATGTAGAACATGAAACAGAAGGAAAACCAGTAGGGGAATCAGAGTTGTAGCAGAGACACGGCACATCCTGACAATTTCCTTCCAGCTCTGGGACTCCGCCCCCAGCTCTGGAGTCTTCAGACCAGGCCACTTTCAGCGCTACTGGATGTGGCACCTGAATGTGGGCACATTGTGCAATTTTTTTTCTTGCAAAGCCAATAATATTATGTTAATATTTCTCAATAGCTTGATTGTTCTGGTCTCTACACAAAATTTCTAAGTCATTATTATGTGTGCATTTCTGCAGGGATTTCTTACCAGACAACACTTTAAAAAAATTATATTTAAATTTAGAGAGTACACTTCATTTCTAGACACAGAGAAAGATTTTACACAGTTGAAACGTATGTTCTATTTCCAATATTGATTGCTGATTTACTTCTAACATGTTTGTGCTATATTTGCCCATGAAAAAAAAAGCAGCAAAATTGCCAAAATGAAATCTACTTAAAAAGGATCAGAAAGAAAAAAGTAGCCAGATTTTTGCCTAAGCCTAACTACTTCAAGAAGTGAAAACCACACAGGAAACCACTTTGACCAAGGGCACATTTAGTAGACATATGACATGATCGAGGTTTCCGATAGGGGAGAATCTTTTTTGCCAGCTTTACTGAGGTATAATTGACATACAATAAACTGCACATATTTAAAGGGTATACTTTTTTTTAGTTTTCACATACATACACACCCATAGAAATATCACCACAGTCAAGCTATTGCCTTGTGATCCATTACAATCTTCATTTCCTCCCCTCCCCAGACGTGTGTGTTGTGAATATTCGAGACTTGAGTAGAATCTTGGCATCTCATAGAACCTCAGGCCTGAATGTTTCCAAATTAAAGCTTCTCAGGTTAGCTGTGAAGTTTCACATTTCTAATTTGTATAGAAAAGCAAGATGAGTTACCCTCTATTTTTAATGAAAGTTTTCAATTTAATAATTACATCATTCAAAATACATTATCCAATTTTTTAGTTATATTTAATAATTTAGGAAGACTTCTTCATTGACTAAGAATACATTTTAGAAATATTAATTGTACATCATTACCCTGCAACATTTTTTTCCCTTTTCAACAAAATGAACTAAGGCAAGAATGTTTTAATCTATAAAATTCATTGTAAACATTAGCACCTTATGCACAAAGCACACTGGGCGGGTATGACTGAGTCTGTTATTGTGATGGTTGTATTTTGATCACAGTATAGGATTTGTATGGTAACCTTTTTCATTTTAAAATTGTTCTGCAACATGGACCAACCTTGAAAACATACTAAGTGAAAGAAGCCAGCCACAAAAGACCACATACGGCATGACGCCTTTTAAATGAGACATGGAGAGCAGGCATCAAAGTGGAGACAGAGGCCAGTGTTCACTGCGGTGGCGGGGGTGGGGCAAGATGAGGCCTGACTGCTAACCGGTGTGGGGGTGAAAAGATGCTCTGACATTACTAGTGATGTTTGCACGACTCTGAGTGTATGAAAACTCACTGAGATGTACACTCGTAAAGGTGAATTTTATAGTATGTGAATTACATTTCAATAAAGTGACTATTTTTTAAAAATTTGCTGAACTTCCTGAAAAATATCAATAAAGCCCATCTTCTACTCTAATAATGTCTCTTTGTTTTCCCAACCTGATACTCAACATTTCCCATCATTCACTGTCAATTTACTATATATATTGAAATTCAAACTGCAATTGTCTTCTTCAATTAATAATGGTGTGGGGAAATTTATAATTAAAAATTGCTTCTTGAAAAAAATCTTGTTATTAAACAGAACCATTTCCAGAATCCCAAGGAAATAGAAGGACTCAACCATAGAAAATTATCTCATAATAAACTGCTGACATTTATGCTTTAAAAGACACTAATGATACTTAAGCTTCTCATGAGAACTATGTCCATGAAATACTGAAACTGCACACCACCTGGTACTGTGGGGTTAGAAATGCACGTGCTCCTGACCGCTCTTCGGCTCTCTGCTAGCCTAGTGAGAGAGTCACGGTCTCAGGATGTATTAACACATAAGGAGAACTTACTATCCAAACAACAAATTCCTTCCATCTAATCTAAAACCTCTTTCCACCTTCCCCAGTGGCTCAGATGGTAAAGCGTCTGCCTGCATGCGGGAGACCAGGGTTCAATCCCTGGGTCAGGAAGATCTCCTGGAGAAGGAAATGGCAACCCACCCCAGTATTCTTGCCTGGAGAATCCCACGGATGGAGGAGCCTGGCAGGAGGAGCCTGGCATGGAGTCGCAAAGAGTTGGACACGACTGAGCGACTTCACTGATGAAGGTGAAAGAGGACAGTGAAAAAGTTGGCTTAAAGCTCAACATTCAAAAAATGAAGATCATGTCATTTAGTCCCATCACTTCATGGCAAATAGATGGGGAAACATTGGAAACAGTGACAGACTTCATTTTCTTGGGATTCAAAATCACTGCAGATGGTGATTGCAGCCATGAAATTAAAAGATGCTTGCTCCTTGGAAGAAAAGCTATGACAAAGCTAGACAACATGTTAAAAAGCAGAGACATCACTTTGCCTACAAAGGTCTGTTTAGTCAAAGCTATGCTTTTCCAGTGGTCATGTATGGATGTGACAGTTGGACCATAAA
>NW_011485933.1:337866-338300 GCF_000754665.1 Bison bison bison | reverse complement strand
GCTGGGAAAGATTGAGGGCAGGAGGAGAAGGGGACGACAGAGGATGAGAAGGTTGGATGACATCACTGACTCAATGGCCGTGGCTTGGAGCAAGCTCAGGGAGTTGGTGATGGACACAGAGGCATGGCGTGCTGCAGTCCACGGGGTTGCAGAGAGTCAGACATGACTGAGCGACTGAACAACAACCATCTAAAATGTGCATTACTCCACGTTTGTTCATTCTGTCCTTGATATTTAAGCAAGCGTTAAACCAACCAAAAAAGAAAAAGAAAAACCCTTGACACCAAAAATTGTTCCACATTTCAAAATAGTTAGATACTCAGGTCAAAGGTAATTGGAGACATTATATTAACAACTAAATTTTTTCAGTCTATGATTTTCAACTTTTCTGATACATATTTGGCTTTTTAAAATTGATTTTTATAAATTTATAT
>NW_011485933.1:332903-337766 GCF_000754665.1 Bison bison bison | reverse complement strand
AAATTTATATAAAAATCAATCTAAAAATTTTTTTAGAAATTAAGATTATTGAGTAATAATGTTATCAAATTATTTATAGCTATGGTTTGCCTTGTTAACTACCTTAAAGAATAAATATCTGTGCTTTATTTAGAAGAAATCAAACTGGTAAAATTATTGGGCATAAAAATTTATCTGTTCAGTCTTGTAATTATTCTATAAATTGCAGAAAAATAAAAATAAAATCTTACGCTCTGGGATTACTTTAGGGTTGTGCAGAACAGGGGATATTTTTGTGTAAAAATGTAGAGAAAGCAATTTAATAATAGTATGCGCATAAACACCCTCGAAGTACAAAGGAAATGAAAAAAAAAATAGTTTACTTACGTGAAATGGGGGTTAGATGTGGAAAACAGAAATAAGACTACTTACAATACCTTTGTAAATAGTTCTGATTTTTGGTCCACATCAGTGTATAAGCAAGTAACAATCTTTTTAAATGAATAAAATCATTGTCCCTTTTGACTATTAAAAAAAACAAAACATAAAACAGAGGCAATATTGTAACAAACTCAATAAAGACTTTAAAAAGGTCCACGGGTCAAAAAGAAACTTTGAAAATAAAGAGGGTTCGGTATTAGTAGCCAATGGCAGTTTGACATTCAGAGAGGGTCACCCTGGGTTATGACCACAAATCGAGCAACAGACCACGGGAGAAGGGGCCCCGCAGTCTGGTTGGTGGGAAGGGCGCATCCACCTGTGACGGGAAGTTGATGGTGGTTCTGCAGACAGGCCAGGCTGTGCCCTGATAATAAGCGGCCCTAAACTGACGTGTTCAAACCCACCTCGGGGTCAGCGACCCTGCAGGGTCAGCTGGGGCTGGGACGGCCGCTTGGCTTTATGCAGCCTTCATTCCCACGTGGACTAAGTCACTGCCGGCAGGGCAAACAGGGCTGGATGATCACTCACCGGCCCCTCCTCCCGGAAGAGACACTTTAAGTCCACACCCTTTCATTGACCTAAACAAGTCCCGTGAGCTGCCTGACTTCACACTTGTAAGGTGACATTCTGCATGTTTGAGAGAGGAAAACAGGAACCAGCCCTCGGTGCTAAGGTCTAAGGGGGATGGTGAGGGACCCCAGCAGTGGGTCTGAAGGGGCCTTCCCCCGGAGGGATGAGTGAAGCTGGGAGGTACGGGGCAGAGGGTGTTTGTAAGATGGAGTCGGGGACAACCTGCCTGGAACTCACATGTGAGACAGTAGGAACTGAGCTAAAAAAAGGAACTGGGCTGGGTCTACTTGGATGACTTGGTTTTATTGGTGTGGACAGGGATATGATCAGAGCAGCGTGTTGGGAAGATGGAGATGGTCTGGCCTGGGGAGAGGGTGTGTGAAGGGCCCCTCAGGTGGGGAGAGTCATAACCAGAGTTGTAAGGCTGGGAGCCCGGTAGGGAAGAGCAGGAGAGGGCAGGCAGGGCCCTGAGGCCAGAGGGACACGCCCCTGAGCCAGGCTTTCCCAGGAGGCTTGTGCCGGGGTGGGGTGGGGTGGGGACAGGGGCTGCAGAGGAGCGGGGGTGGGCAGCAAGGCATCCTGAATCCCGCACGTGGAGACCAGCTGGAGGGTGGCTGAGGAACTCAGGAGGAGGAGGTGAGCACGCGCTTGCTCTCCCCCACGTCTAGGACACAGCGTTTAAACATGTACAGTATATACCGCCTGCAGTGTTGCAGCGGAAACAATCACAGTGAACCACAGCCCAAACAAGGACAATACAGTCTGTTGGTTCTTACACATACTATGGCTTGAAACCCTCCCAAGGCTTGCTTCAGTACTCTACGCAAACAGAAGTGCTAATGTAGTGTCTTTTAATAATTCAAATTTGCATACAAAGTTAAAATTTAATGATTTTTCCCCACACACACATAAACGTGAATACTTCTGTACTGTTTCACTTCCATCCAAGTCTGTTTAAAAAAACATTTTTTTTTTTTCCCTAGACTTTCCTCCTCTTCATGTACCTTTCTAACCCCCTGCAGGACCAACATTCAGTGGCCTTCCCAGGTGGCTCAGTGGGTAAAGAATCTGCCTGCAATGCAGGAGATGTGAATTCTATCCCCAGGTGGGGAAGATCCCCTGAAGAAGGAAATGGCAACCCCCTCCAGTATTCTTGCCTAGAGAGTCCCATGGACAGGGGAGCCTGGTGGGCTACAGTCCACGGGGTCCCAAAGAGTGGACGGGACTGAGCACTCACATGCCAGCGTTCAAAAGTAAAACGAAGGTGTTCCTACAGCCACAGGCACTTGGGGAATGCATTCACATGCTTAACTTTAACTTAAAGCTTGTGATCAGCTCTGTAAGAGGGGTTGCTGGGGTCACTGCCATCATGGAGTTTATTCTTTACTGAGGAAACTGCGCCTCAAGAGAGCTACAGTGATCCGCTATCCTATGATTCAGAGATGGACCTCACACCTGAGGGCTTGACTTTCCGCAACAACCTTCTCATTCTAGCACCTCTGATCACACGCATAAAACTGATTTCCAGGCTAGTTCAGTGATACAAGGGAACCAGCTTCACCCAGGAGAAAGAAGAGGTGTCACTGTAGACGTGTGACATTGGGAAAGTCATAGTCTCAAGGTCAGAAAGGACCTCACTGGTCATCAGAGCCAGTGATGATCAGACCTACTCCCAGAATCATGTATGCTTAGCCCTGCATTTTGATTCTGCGTCTGGGACTGAGCAGACAAAACAGAGATTTCAAAAGTCCTCTGAAGTATGAACACTGAGTTGATAGTTGATGACTTTAAGGAATGACTGTTCAGTTTCACAGTATGACAATAATATTAGGGGAATATGTATTTTAATTACTTTGCCAACAAAGGTCTGTCTAGTCAAGGCTATGGTTTTTCCAGTAGTCATGTATGGATGTGAGAGTCGGACTATAAAGAAAGCTGAGCGCTGAAGAACTGATGCTTTTGAACTGTGGTGTTGGAGAAGACTCTTGAGAGTCCCTTGGACTGCAAGGAGGTCCAACCAGTCCATCCTAAAGGAGATCAGTCCTGGGTGTTCATTGGAAGGACTGTTGCTGAAGCTGAAACTGCAGTACTTTGGCCACCTGATGCGAAGAACTGACTCACTGAAAAAGACCCTGATGCTGGGAAAGAATGAAGGTGGAAGGAGAAGGGGATGACAGAGGATGGGATGGTTGGATGGCATCTCTGACTCAATGGACATGAGTTTGAGCAAGCTCCGGGAGATGGTGATGGACAGGGAGGCCTGGCGTGCTGCAGTCCATAAGGTTGCAAAGAGTCAGACATGACTGAGTGAATGAACCAATGTATTTTAATATTTAATAGTCCTTGTCTTCTGAAGATATTAATACATCTAAGATAGTAATGAATCAATACGTCTAGTTCTCTGGTTTATTTTTTGGTTCTTGTTTTGAAACAATCTGGGGATGAGGGAAGAGGGCAGAGGGTCCATGAAGCAGGCTTGTGGTAATCGCTGGAGCTGGGTCATGGGGACGGGAGGAGAAGAGCGTCTTCTTATGACCCCGGTGTGTCTCACTGAAGCTTCTGTAAGAAGAAGCTGAAAAACAAAGCTCCCAGCAAACGCTTTTGTGATGATGCAGCTCCAGTGACGGCGGCTGTCTGTGACTTGGACCGTGCGCACAGCTACGTCTTAGCGGGGCTGCTACAGACACGCGCCCACACGCGCCCGAGTGCGGAACCCGAAACGGCGGGACCGCAGAGGCGTGCAGAACGCAGAGGGGGCGCCCGCGGCCAGCGGCGCGTGTGCTCAGGGACGGTTTGCTCCCCCGAAGCCGGGACCTGTCATCTGGGTCCTGTCTCTGATTCCACCCTTTCCCCTCTGTTTTAAGTCTGTTTCCACCTTGACCTTTGCTCTGCAGTTCCACTACTTTGTATCTGCCCCGAGTCTGAAATTCTTCTAACCTGGAGGCTCATTTTTCGCATTCTGGAAACTCCCCAGCGTTTATGGCTGCTCTGCGTTTCCTCTGTCCCCTGGAGTGCTGATGAGACTGAACTCCACCAGCCAACCTGAGGCTCACAGAGCTTACGTTTAGAAGCCTCTTTCTTCCCATTCTGCTTTCCAGACGTGCTTCTCAACACTTTTCTTTCTTCTACGGTGGTTTTTTTTACGTCAACGCCCTCATGGATCATTTCTAGAATCTCTATTTGGTTCTTTATAAATGTGTTGCTTTATTTCTTTCTTTGTGGATTTTACTTCATCATACATTCCCTTAAGGTTCCCAAATAGTGGGACTCCCCTGGTGGCCCAGCGGCTGAGACTCCGAGCTCCCAGTGCAGGGGCCATGGGTTCAGTCCCAGGCCAGGGCACTGGATCCCACAGGACAAAACTAAGACCTGGTTCAGCCAAGTAAATAAATAATTTTTTACAAAAGGTTCCCAAACACTTAAAACTGTTTCTAGAATGTTCTACTACTTTTCCTCGAGTGAGTTCATCTTTAGATCGCTGCTTCTGGTGGTCCTTCAGCAGCTGGTCACACGTGGGCCTCGGCATGTTGGGTCTGTCAGCTCACCCCAGGTCAGGGGCCATCTCCCTTGGTCTCTTGGTGCCTCTCCGCTCACCCCTCTCTCTGGCTAACACAGGCCTTGCCCTAGCCCACACAGGGCTCCTCCTCCTGGAGTGAGTATGTTCTGGACTGGACGTCTCCCAGAGGCAGCCATTGCAGGGCTCAGCTCAGTTCTAGGCCGCAGGATGGATCAAGGCCTCCTCTCCTCCTGGGGTGTGCTCTGGAGTCCCTGACTTGACAGGAGCCCAGCTCCTGGCAGATCCACTTCCTCAGGCCCCCAGGTCCAGCAGGTCGGTTCCTCAGGCCCCTCTCTCTCTTTTTTTTTTTTTTTCCG
>NW_011485933.1:326556-332803 GCF_000754665.1 Bison bison bison | reverse complement strand
ATTGTATTGTTTTTGCCATATATCAAAATGAATCTGCCACAGGTATACATGTGTTCCCCATCCTGAACCCTCCTCCCTCCTCCCTCCCCACCCAGGCCCCTCTCAACAGCTGTGCACCTCTGTCCAGCCGCCGATCTGCAGTGATGGCCACGTGGTCTCAAGTGACCTCTAAACTTACATTTTCTCTTTACTTTTCACCTGTCACTCATGTATAATCACAGTTGGAGTCTCTGAGCACAGACCTGTAGCACCATCGTAACAGAAGCTGACCCAGGCCTTCCACGTCTCACGGAATTACTGCAGACGTCAGAGTGTCTTGTTTAAGTTGTGCTGCACGAGCAAACACCTGTGGTTTGGTGTTTCTGGCTTCCAGAGACGCTGGTGGGTGAGGAAGAGCTAGCTCCCAGGCTCCCGTGGACAGAGGAAACTGGCAGGCCACAGGCTACTTTCTTCTTCGGTTTATCTTATTTTTGCTGCTGTGTTTGTGCTGTGCTTAGTTGCTAAGTCGTGTCCGACTCCTTGCAACCCCATGGACTGTAGCCCGTCAGGCCCCTCTGTCTATGGGGATTCTCCAGGCAAGAACATTGCAGTCGACAGCCATGCCCTCCTCCAGGGGAATCTTCCCAACCCAGGGATTGAATCCAGGTCTCCTGCATAGCAGGCAGATTCTTGACCTTCTGAGCCACAAGGGAAGCTGCTAAAGCCTTAATAATATGCATTTCCTTCATTTGGTATGCTTCTATTTGTTGAAGTACAATTTAATGGGAGTTTGCATTTAAAAATGTTTTCCAACAAAAAAAAAAAGCCAAAGAGACCGATGGAATAAGAGAAAATATTTGCAAATGATAGGACAGGCAAAGGCTGACTCTTCAAAATATACGAACAGCTCATCCCACTCAACCAAGAAACCAAACAACTCAATTGAAAAATGGGCAGAAGATCTTAACAGACATTTCTCCAAAGAAGACATGTAGATGGCCAGTAGGCACATGGAAAGATGCTCAACATCACTAATTATTGCTGCGGCTGCTGCTAAGTCACTTCAGTCGTGTCCGACTCTGTGTGACCCCATAGACAGCAGCCTACCAGGCTCCCCCGTCCCTGGGATTCTCCAGGCAAGAACACTGGAGTGGGTTGCCATTTCCTTCTCCAATGCATGAGAGTGAAAAGTGAAAGTGAAGACACTCAGTCGTGTCCGACCCTCAGCGACCCCATAGACTGCAGCCTACCAGGCTCCTCCGTCCATGGGATTTTCCAGGCAAGAGTACTGGAGTGGGGTGCCATTGCCTTCTCCGCACTAATTATTAGAGAAGTGCAAATTAAAACTACAATGAGGTACCACCTCACACCAACCAGAATGGCCATCACTGGAGAGGGTGTGGAGGAAAGGGCACTGGCCCACACTGCTGATGGGGACGAAAGCTGGTGCAGCCACTGGGGAAAACAGTATGGAGGGTCCTCAGAAAACACGAGTTACCGTGTGATCCAGCAACCCCACCCCTGGGGATATGCCCAGAGAAAACTGTAATTCAAAGAGATGCACGCACTCGTATGTTCACAGCAGCATGGTTCACAACAGCCAAGACACGGAGACAATCTAAATGCCCATCGACAGCTGAACGGATAAAAAAGAGGCAGTACATACATACAACGGACTACTACTCAGACATGAAAAGAAGGAAGTGACGCCATTTGCAGCAACGTGGATGCAACTAGAGATGTCAGACCAAGAGAAGAGAGAGAGACAAACCCCACGTGACACCACTGACACATGACATCATATCTGTTGCTTAGTCGCTCAGGCGTGTCGGACTCTTTGGGGACCCCATGGAGTGTAGCCCACCAGGCTCCTCTGTCCACGCGGATTCTCCAGGCAAGAATACTGGAGTGGGATGCCATGCCCTTCTCCAGGGGAATCTTCCCCACTCAAGGACTGAAACTGCATGTCCGTGTCTCCTGCACTGCAGGCAGATTCTTTACTGCTAAGCCGCAGGGGAAGCCCAGGGAAGTATATCCAGGGATACTTCAATAAAAAATAACAAACATATGTTTTCCAGCAAAATCATACATATTCCATATCTCAGCATATACCATACAATTATATATAACATATAAAAGGTTACATACCTATATCCATAAGTATTATATATATGTGTGTGTGTGTGTATATATATGCGATATATAAACACCCATTTTCTAGCAGAACATGGTATGAGACACAGAGAATAACAGTTAATGTATCTGTACCATTTGTCCTCTTAGGTCTGTTAAGTCACTGATCTTTTTCCTGACACTTTGTTTTCTGGAGCCTGTGAAAATTGCTGCAAGAGTCAGCTTTATTACATTCAGTTCATCACAGAACCTAGTTTCCATAGTCTCCTACATTTTCTTTTGCTTTGTTGTATCAGTGGCAGTCGGGTGACGGACTCCTACAGAAGCTGCTCAGGACCTCAAGACCTCAGTTTTAGGAATGAGGCAGTCTCATAGCTCCACTGTCCGGGACTGTGGTCACGAGAATAGGCAAAAGCTGATGGAAAGCTTCCCAGACCTCCAGGCTGAGGACCCTGCCTCGTGAAGACCCCTTGCTCGAGTGCTGGCCCGGGGGAGCTGGCCGGCAACTGTGGATGCTGTGCTGGCGGCCCACAGCGTGCCACGCTCAGCAGTCGGGGTGAGGGTCTGACCCCCTCTGTGCGCAGAGCTCGGTGCTGCACTCAGCGCTGGGAGAAGGGGCAGAGTCAGGAACTGCAAGACAGGCCTGGTCACCGGGGGTCACCACATGGCATCACTCTACAGCACATCACGAGGGGGAGTGGGCAGTGTCCATGCGGTAAATTCTCCATCTACCACTACACACACAGAGCAGATACACACAGACACACAGACACTCACACACACACACACACACACACACACACACAATCTGACATACACTCAGACACAGACAGATGGACACACGGGCCGTTTTCTTTACACTCAGTGTAAACATCTTATTTATCTGTTTTATATAAATAGATCTGTTTTTTTTTCAGCATTATCTTTAGTTTAAAAATGCTAGAGAACACACACCACGGAAGTCTTTCTGAGTTAGTAATATATATATGTATATATACATATTTTTAAATAAATAAGATTAAATTCTCATTTTAAGGGCTTTTTATGGCTCTGCTTTCTTTGAACTCTACGTAATCTAAAATTTAACTATCAGGAACATTGGAATATAAGGAAGAGAGTATAAAGTATATTTCTTTCAAGTATATATTTCTCCATTTACCCAGTAAAGTAACACATATCCTACTTTTATTTCTTGAGATCTAATCCTCTGGAATTTTTTTTCTTTTTTAAACTGAATTAACCGCACTGACCTTCCTAGCCATGGGTTAGGCAAAGGAAGAGTTTGGTTACCTAACTTTTAGATTAGCAAACTAAATTAACTTTCACTGCTTTAGGCTACTAAGGAAGGTGCTCTACCCTAGGAATTCCCCTGTTTGAACTTTTATTATACCCCTTTACTTTTCGTTTAAAGATGATCCTCTAAATTGATATCTACAAGAAAAAGCTTATAAGATGCTTAGTACAATTACAGGATGAAATACTTTAAATTTCGTTAATTTACTGAAATACAAAATCTATTGGTGGCTAGAAAATGACCCATAGGTCATTAAATATAGTTGATATAGTTAAACATAGTTAATATATTTCTATCATTTTTTTCTTCTGAGGTGGTTTAAGCTCCTGATCTTCTCCCTGGCATTTTCTATGTTCCAGAGCCTGTGACAACTGGGGCAGGAATAAGTTCATTTTGGTTGGTCTCAGAACATGGTTTTCATAATGCTTCAAAAAATATTTCTAAATGTTCAAAGCTTAACCAGAATTTTAAAATTATCATTATTTATTTGTCCTTATATAAGATATGACATTGCAAGGTTTTATGTAGATTTGTTTTACAGATATTTAGAATTATTGGTAGGTCAGTGTTGACTTAAACAGGACCTCTTAATTTTCTTAAAATGTAGCTAAAAATAATACTTAAAAAGGAAAACAAAAGGTGAATACATAAATTGGAAAATTAATTTTAAAAAATAGACTCAGATTAAAAAATCTTTTCACCCTCATCCAGTGCAGAGTTGTTTAGCTTCAGTCTGGCCTCTCATTCCACACCTCAGTTCTTATCTACACGGCAGGATTAATCATAAACCCCACACAACTCAATTTTCATATAGCATCTCTTGAATAGCACTTACATGTGATTTCCGAAATGTATCAGAACTCAGCAGTGCAATGAGAACAGAAGATGGAGGGCATGCCCACTTATTCTTCTTATAATGTGGCATCAAAATTAACATATGGCTCAGCACATTTTCTTGGGCCTTGAACAATAACAACTAGCAGAGGAATTTGTTACCCTTAAATTTTCATGGCCTAAATAGATAGGGGTCTTCATGATTTAAGAACTTCCCTGTAGCTCAAACGGTAAAGAATCTGCCTGCAGTGCAGGAGACCAGGGTTCAATCCCTGGTTCTGGAAGATCCTCTGGAGAAGGAAATGACAACCCACTCCAGTATTCTTGCCTGGAAAAGCCCATGGACGGAGGAGACTGACAGGCTATAGTCCATGGGGTTGCAAAGAGTCAGACACGACTGAGCGACACACACACACACACACAATTTAAGAATCATAGGTATTCTATGGGTTTCACCTTGCTTTTAAACCTTTGTCAAGAAACTCACATTGGTTGGGACCTCCTATGAACTGTATGGGCTTATGTGGTGGCTCAGACAGTAAAGAATTCCCCTGCCAAAGCAGAAAACGCAGGTTTGATCCCTGGGTCAGGAAGATCCCCTGGAGAAGGAAATGGCAACCCACTCCAGTATTCTTGCCTGGAGACTCCCATGGACAGAGGAGCTATATGCTCATACACTCATAACACCAATGGGGATTTTTAATGAGTCGAAAAAATGATAAAAATGAGCTTTGATTTAGAGCCCTCTCTGCATCAAACTGTAGGCATTTCGTGTGTGCTTTATATTTTTATTACAAAAACACCACTACAGGAAGCCCATTTTTATTTTCCAGCAATACTAAATTTTCCACGTGTACTTATTTCAGACACCAGCAACCTAACTGCCAGCTTTGCAAACTCATTTTTTTTTCTCTAACAGCCAAGTGATCCTTGCTAACAGCATCGTCAGGAATAAAGCTCTTACTGTTAGAATTCAGCTGACAGTATAGCTGATGACCCACATGGCATGCGTGCAACCTAGCTGGACAGTTCTGAGCTGTATGGACACTGTGATGTTCACCACAACAAACAAACAAAAAACCAAAATCTCAAAACAGAAAACGACTTGAGTCTATAAAGAAGCACAGGAACTAAAAGGCATAAAGGAACAGAATGTCGGAACAGGGATGTGCTGTTTATACACATATGCTTTTCTGCAAGTCACCACATTTTAATTTTGAGAAAGGAGGCCAGAGATCTATTGAAGAATTCATCCCCCCGTGGCACTGGTTCAACACCGCAGGCTTCTCTGCTGAAAAGCCTCCTTATGAAGCTGAACTGTACCAGTGCTGCAGAAAAGAGAGCTGAAGACAAAACCCAGCAGGGATGACAGAATTCTCATCTTTCCCAGAAAAGAAGAAATCCAATTGGTGGAGAGGAAAATCGTCTCCACGCTGCAAAGGACAAAGTAATGACACAAATAAAGAGGCTCTGTCAAACGCAGCTCGCTGTTTTCATCACTTGGCGTGGTATTTCAGAGATGAGGGCTTTTTGTTCCCACACATCACAGATAAGGCAGGAGGCTGGTTTCACCTGGCCCTGCGCAGCACGGAGATCTGTCTGCTGACAGGTGCTCTGCGGCCAGTTTATTATTTTTTTTTAAGGGGGCGGGCACGGGGGAGAGGCAATTGAAAAACCCCTAATGACATAAGCATTCCTAAAATGGACAAAACTTGCTCCTGAAATGAATGTGGGGTCTGCGCG
Source organism: Bison bison bison (assembly GCF_000754665.1). Classification (NCBI taxonomy): domain Eukaryota; kingdom Metazoa; phylum Chordata; class Mammalia; order Artiodactyla; family Bovidae; genus Bison; species Bison bison. The sequence continues at coordinate 326,820 of NW_011485933.1, read as the reverse complement.
GACACCGGGAGCCTGAGAGGCGCCCGCGCAGTAGACAGGCAGCATCTCCCCGCGGGGGCACCTCGGGGGATCCCCTCCCCCGTGGCTGGAAGCCTGTGCTGGGAGAGGACAGGTTTTCCGGTCCACACGTGACCCGGACACCGCGGGACAAACACGGGCGAGGGGGCCCAGGCCCGGGCGGGGTGGACAGGGTCACCCCGGTGCTGGCCTGGTCGGGCGCTGCGGGCCCCGTGTGGTCAGCGCGCACAGGGGCTCCGCGCGTCC
>NW_011485933.1:307658-325267 GCF_000754665.1 Bison bison bison | reverse complement strand
TGGGTGGGGGGCTTTGGGGAGGGGCGAGGGGCGCAGGGCGGGGCGCGCACGGTGGCTCCGGGCCTGGCTGGGGGTAGCCCGCCCTGGGTGTGCTCCTGGAAAAGGAGGAAATCTCGCTTGCCTTTGGCCTGGGACAATGGTAGTTGTTTGTGGCAGAGAGGCTGAAAGAATTCCCAGCAGTTTTCTGTTTTTTAAATAGGTCTCCTCCCAGTGCGTTGGTCTGGGAGAGGTGTGGGAGGGCCGTGGAGGGGAGGGCTCAGGGAGGGACCCTGAGAGCCCATCCTCCAGCCGCGGGAGAGACACCTTACCCGGGACTCGTGTCCTCCTAGGGAATGGTTTTACTAGCATCTATTTCTGATTTGTCCCAGTAGGTAATTACAAGTTAATACTGTTTACTGAAATGCCGTCTTTGGGGCCCCAATCCTGTTGGACGAATTTGAGCATTCTCATGAAATTGAATGCCTTATCATTAAACCCCAGTTCATAGTTTTGAGCAAACTTGACTTTTAGCGTCTCAGCGTCTTAATTTTGCCCATGATGGGGGAGGGGGGGAGATCCATTTCTTCCGTCTGCACTGGCAGAGCCATTCGTTTTAATACGTAGTTGAATGCCAATATGAATTACTAGGTTCAGGTTGCCAATTGATAAGTTACTCCTGGTTCACAACTCACCTTCTCTAATGATTTTATGAGTTAGGTGCTAGTAAACAAATGAATAATGCGTAGTTGTGTTCATTCATAGGTTTATTAGCAGGTCTTTGAAAAGAGACGTGCAGTCATTTAGCCTTCAGGATTATGTTGTCTTTCAGAATAATGAGTTCATTTTTCTTTTTTCTGGTTTAAAAAATTCAGATGTAAAATATTTTGGTACATAGTTGTTTTGTTTTTCTGTTTGAATGGACCTATTTATAATTTTTTTTTTTTTTCAGAAATTTCCCAACTCTGGTTGAGAAAAGGAATCTTTTTTCACTTTAGTGATAGATAATTGTTTACTCTTTGGGATTCTGAATGCACTGGCATTTTAAAAAATCCTGAATCAGAAACACAGTTGATTTTATTAAATTCTGTTTTTAAGCACTCGGTTGAGACTTCTGTGCTTTCTGAGATACACCGTCTGAGTAGTTTTTAAAGTAAAACTGGCCTGTCATTCAGAGAACTATGTTTTTTCTGGTTATTCTGCGGGTGAAAAGTTGCTATGCAGATGTTGAAGCAAAGCAAAAGTTGAAGGACATTTCAGGCAAATGATTGTATATTTCATTTAGAAATGGCAGCCCACTCCAATGTTCTTGCCTGGAGAGTCCCATGTAAAGAGGAGCCTGGTGGGCTACAGTCCACGGGGTTGCAGAAGTGTCAGGCATGACTTAGCAACAAGACACAACAGCCGCCCCGCTTACACCTGAACACGTCTAGAAATGGTCCTCCAAGATTATATTAGAAAGTGTTTCTTGATGAAATAAGTTGGCTTTTTACAATATCCGTGTTGTCTTCTCCGCTCTTGCATTATGTCTGGTACTTGGTTTACACACTTGTATTCTTTGTTTTCTGGAGAGCCTTTGCCTGCTGTGTGTCTGTTTATTCTGGCCTTTGGAAGTTTAAGCTTCACATTTAGCATGTGTTTTTCATTATCATGAAGGTAAACTAAAGTTAATAATTCCCTAAATCAATATTTTAAAGCCAGTGGATTTGAGTTGCTTTATCTAAACTTTTTTGTCTGAACTTTTTTTAATATCTGGGAAACGATGAATTTTTCACTCTGTTTCTCCATCACAAATAATTTTCCTTATAAGAATGTAACATCATACTGGCCTTTATTATGGTCAGTAAATGTCGAGCAACTTTACTTCAGAATTTGATTTGTAAAGATAAGTTGTAAGGCACGTATTTATATGTTTGGAGAATCTTTTTTATGTACATATACGAGAGTGTAGTTGTTGGTTTGTTTTCTTTTGGCGGCTTTTTTGGAGGGGTTACAGTGATCACAGTGAGTGAAGTGAAGTCATTCTTTTCAATCCCATGGACTGTAGCCTACCAGGCTCCTCTGTCCATGGGATTTTCCAGGCAAAAGTACTGGAGTGGGCTGCCATTTCCTTCTTCAGAGGATGTTCCCGACCCAGGGATCAAACCCCGGTCTCCCGCATTGTAGGCAGACTCTTTCTGGTCTGAGCCACCAGAGAAGCCTCTTACCAAATTACAGAACTATTGACCGTCTGTGGTTGGTGGTTTCAGGCAGCATTGCTAACTTCTGATCTGGGGTGTTTATGTTTAAGGAGATGATAAGCTTGGCTCTTTGGATTACTCTCTCTTTAAAGAAAATTAGAATATGTTCTAACTTCAGCTTCGTTAAGTTTGCTTCGTATTCACCTTTGTATGCAGAAGGGCTTCCAAAGAAGAAACAGACTATATTTTATCATTGTGTGTTTTTCATCCCTGATTATATTTAAAATGAAAGTTGGTGATCTAAACTTAGAGTCAGTGCTTTATCACCAAGAAATTGATATTAAGCTGAATTAATATCTTGATTACCATGGAGAGCTATAGTGCTTGATAATGCTTATAAGAGCTTCTTAGTCCCGCCTGTCCTTGTCTTACTTTTAATGTTAAGCCTTCACTTCTTTTAGGGGTTTCTGATAATTTATCATAGCAGTTCTTGTTGCTAATCTCTGTACTTCCTCAGAAGAAGGCTTCTCTGGTTACCCAAAAGTCTGCATGCTGTTGGGTGTTCCGTTGTTTAGCTCATTTTGTCATTGTAGCCACTGGTTTTGTCTGAATCATTCTCTGATTGCATGAAGGCGAGAGCTTCGCATTTTATTGTTTGAAATGTCAATGGCACGTCTGTCACATGGTGCGTGCTCAGTGAATACTTTGTGAAAAGAATGCTGAATGTGGTTTCCTTTTTGTGTACCTTTATTCTTGACTACACAGGGAAGTGAACTTTTTAAAAGCTTAGTGAAATTGTCTGTTAGACGGTTAAATATTTGTCGTTTCGTGTCTTATTCTTCTGCATAAACTGTACACCTGAGTGCAAAGCCTGTGCTGCGTAGTTGGCTGACCACTTCACTTTTGGGAGATACGTATTACTTAGTGAATTCATTGCCTTTTTTTGGCATCGATGGGAAAAAGGTTAACCTAGAATTTTTGTGGACACCCCTCTGTTCTTTACTGAAGGTGGATATGTTATACTTTAGTACTCTGATTAGTCTGGAGAAGTGACGTGGTGCTTCATACGACCCAGACCACCCAGGGGTGCGTGTGAAAAACAACTCGTAGTTTGTCAGCAGAGGTGGAGGAGGAAGTCTTCAGATGAGGTCGTAGTAATTGCGTGATTTGGAGCTTGAACTGGGCTTCCCTGGTGGCTCAGATGGTAAAGAATCCACCTGCAATGTGGGAGACCTGGGTTTGATCCCTGGGTCCGGAACATCCTCTGGAGGAGGGCATGGCAACCCACTTCAGTATTCTTTCCTGGAGAATCCCATGGACAGAGGAACCTGGCGGGCCACAGTCCATGGGGTCGCTAAGAGTCGGACATGACTGAGCAAATAAGCACAGAGTTTAATCTATACTTTGGACTAATGCTTAGGTTGTAACTATGCTTTATCATACAACTTAACTATATTTGAGACTATTTTGGAAACAGCAGTTGTGTTATTAAACCTTGGTACTTCGGAAGATCTGGTGACTAGTGTGTGATGAGATAGGCAGCTGCCACTGATGTGTTTTTAGTATTTATAGGCATCTCTATTCCTTTAAAAAAATTTTTTTTTCTTCTGTAGTAATTGGTTGTGGTTTGTGTTTGTGGGTGTGAGGTCAGGGCACCGCTGTCTCCTTACCTTGACTTGAAGCTGCATCTCGACCAGCTTCACTTTGCTGTGTTCCTGCCAACGAAGCAGTACTTTTTCCTTTATGTGGTTTATGGACTTAATGGAATGTAAATGTTGTAAATACAGGCATTTCTAGAATTGCCAGATTTTGATTGGGGTTAATAGTAGAATACAGAGCTCCAATACTTTGGCTACCTTGTGTGAAGAGCTGATTCACTGGAAAAGACCCTGATGCTAGGAAACATTGAGGGCAGGAGAAGGAGGGGGTGACAGAGGATGAGATGGTTGGATGGCATCACCAGCTCAGTGGCCATGAGTTTAAGCAAATTCTGGGAGACGGTGAAGCACAGGGAAGCCTGGCATGCTGCAGGCCTTGGAGTTGCAAAGAGACACCATTTAACAACCAAACAGCAGCAATAGTTGAATAGCAGAACTTTCATATTCGCGAAAAAATTTGATTCACAGAAAACCAGGATATGATACCAAGTTGGTGGGATGTTTAAGAGAAGAAAGCTTAGGGTTATGTCAATAGGGATTTAATTGAGTAATTGTGGTACATAAAGCATTATTATTAGTGGTTGGTTATTATTCTGGTGGCATAGATTAATCTGCTTATAAACAGTTTTGCCAGACTTGAACTTGATATAATATCGGAAAACACTAGTAGATAACATAGCAGTTATTTTGGTAGAGGCTTGCTTTCCTCTATTATACATAAAATAGACGCGAACAGTACTCATGTAACATAAACTGAACTGACCTCTTCAGTGAAGACCTGTTCAGGTGGAGTCTGCCGGTCTTCGCTCCCGGTTTTTCTGTTGCTTTTGGTTCCCTGGCTGGTCTTGCTTCGGGTGCATTCAGTTACCGTGCTGACGCCCAGGACAGTGGCGGGAACGTGCGTGACCTGCGGTCGTAGGTTAGAGACTAAGCAGCGTGCCCGCAGCCCCCCATGCTGGGGGAGGACGCGTCACCCTTGAGTCTGTCTGAGCCCCCGACCGCGGTGCAAACAGCGGGGCCCGGGCTTCCACAGGGGCTCGGGTCTGCCCTAGCTCCCTGCAGCCCCCCAGCCCAGTCCGAGAGCTGCGTGGAGGGCCTGGCCCGCGACGCTCTGTTCATGCTCACTGTTGTCTGGTGGGTTTGCTGTATTCTGAGTCACGGCTTAATAGTTCTCTGTTGCTCCATTTCACACATGTTCTGTTAAAGGAAAGTCAGGCTCCCGCTCTCCACTAGTTTAAACCATTTGTTCCTTTAAAGAACATACTTTCTCTGTATCCTTGTTGGCTAATAGTGGTACTTCCCATGGCGACTTACTATTCTTTTTATTTCCTGAGTCTTGCAGGAGAGCCAGCACAATTTCTAACTTGTAATTTCTTCTTGTGCTGCTATTCTCGGCTTTTGGTGTGGAGGCTGGACGTTGCCAGCTTCGCCCTTCTGCTCTGAGTCTGGACGAGTTCTACGTGGTTGGTAGAGAAAATGGTTTGGGAGCAACAGCACAATCAAATATTTAAAAAGCACTGTGTTCCTAAAAGCACGCGCCTCTCCACATACACACTTAGTTCTGGGCCTTGGGAAGAGGTCTCGCAGAGACATTATTTTTAGGTAGGTGTTGATATTATTTTCTGAATAAATTTCTGAGTGCTCCAGATTTACAGAAAAAAGCTTGTAAAATCTACCCTGGTTTTATATAAGTTTATAGTGTATCATTATTATACATGAGCTTCTTAATGAGTTCCTAGGTTATCTTACATTTTTCACTGTAATGTATTTTTGTGTTGGCAAATACTTGGGGGCATTATTGGCGTGGTTATTTCTAAAAGACATGGATAATAAAAGTTAAGAGTCAGTTTTATGAAGATTTCTGCTTTGAGCCTAAGTGTTTCTGTTTCTGGTACTAATTCTCCGTTGGAAGATTGTTTTAAATCTTTTTCCTATTGTTCGGTTAACACCCATTTGTCTGTTTTGCACTTTGAATGGGTCTTGTACCCACGTGTGGTTTTGGGCCACGGAGCACTGACCGCTTGGAAAATACAGGTTCTCTGAGTTATGTGGATTTTCCCCACATGTTGATACATTTCTTTAAACCATATAAAAATAGCCCATTTGTTTATGTCAGCATTGACTAGAAAAATCTTAAGTGTTGGGAAGCCTCCCTCCTAGCTCAGTTGGTAAAGAATCTGCCTGCAATGCAGGAAACCCGGGTTCGAGCCCTGGGTCGGGAAGATCCCCTGGAGAAGGAAACGGCACCCCACTCCAGTGTTCTTGCCTGGAGAATCTCATGGACAGAGGAGCCTGTGGGCTACAGTCAATAGGGTCGCAAGAGTCGGACACGACTTGGTGGCTAAACCCGCACCACCAAGCACGGTGGTGGAGACCCATTTTCGGACATCGGAGTCCCTGTCCAAACTCAGGTGTGCTGGTCGCTGGCGGCCCTTGCAGGAAGGGGCTCGCTTCCCTGGTCTCTGAGGAAAGGCCGAGCCCCCGAGCCCGCGAAGCCGCGGTGCGCCCTCAGCTCTCCGAGGTGGACGTGGTTTTCCTTGAGAAACGTGCCTCGTTTGGTCCGCTGCCCACGGGCTTTCCGGGACGTTCGCTGGGCTCTGACGAGCAGCCCTAGTCCTTCATGCGCGGTTTGCACTTCAGCAAGTAGGGTGCCGGACCGAGGTGCTTGAGTCCACGTCCGGTAAGACTGATCGTCCCTCCAGCTCCACCAGAGGCAGGCCTGAGCGAGATGGGCCCTCTTTAGGCGTGACTGCCGCAGGGACGGGCGCCCCACTGTGGTCGGCGCGGTGAGCCCGCGGGTTGCCCCAGCCGCCCGCCTGCCGGCCGCCGCTGCGAGGCTCCAGCGCCTGCGGGCCCAGGAGCGCGTCTGACCTCACCGCGGACCTGAGAGGGGCCAGGGCCTCCTGCCTTGGTGTGAGCTCTGCCTGGAACACTTGGTGATTGCTTTTAAGAGCTTTGGTTTCAGCTCATTTTTGAAACATTCTAAGGCAGATATTAAAGTCTATATTCTTGGTATTTTCGGACTAGGGCTATACAGTTAACAGATACATATCATTTAAAGTCGAACGTAATTCTCCTTATGATAGAAAGATAGGTTTTAACACACATTCATTTATTTTGCATATATTTACTTATTTTTATTTATAAATAATACCTATTTTCATTTGTTGTTGTTCAGTCGTGTCTGACTCTGTGCGACCCCATGGACTGCAGCAGACCAGGTTTCCCTGTCCTTCACCATCTCCCAAAGCCTACTCAAACTCATGTCCATCGAGTCAGTGATGCCATCCAACCATCTCATCCTCTGTCATCCCCTTCTCCTCCCGCCTTCAATCTTTCCCAGCATCAGGGTCTTTTCCAGTGAGTTAATTCCTTGCATCAGGTGGCCAAATTATTAGAGTTTCAGCTTCAGCATCAGTCCTTCCAATGAATATTCAGGACTGATTTCTTTTAGGATGGACTGGTTGGATCTCCTTGCAGTCCAAGGGACTCTCGAGAGTCTTCTCCAACACCACACAGTTCAAAAGCATCAGTTCTTCACGGTCAGCCTTCTTTATGGTCCAACTCTCACATCCATACATGACTACTGGAAAAAAAGAAAAATTTGAATTTGTGAGATGCAAGCATGTACATTTTTGCTGTTGAGAGATACTGGCTACAACCTAGCTGAAGGGTGACTGAAGTTTCATTGCTCTGATTCACTCGGGCTGTGGTGTGGCCCACTTCCTCCTGGTCAGTGTCTAGTTCTGAGCGTTGGAGTCTGATATTCCAGGTAACCTGGTTGGTAGCTGTGTTGCTGATGTGGGCTCTGTCTTCTGGCACTTGTCTGTGCTTCCAGGCCTCCCCTTCCAAGCTTGCGCTCTGCAGATGGCAGCGACCGACCCTGAGAGGCTTTCTCCTGCTGGGTTTGGCTGTGCTCCCCCAAAGAGTTACTGTCTCTCCGGAGAGAGACAGACTGCACAGATTAGTGTTTATATTCTAAGATCCACTGTGCACGACATGAGATTTTAATACTTATAAATAGTATGTGAGCATACTACTTTTAAAAATGCATATGGCGAAAACAAAATATGAGAATTTTGAATTTATGTTAAAGATTACCAACACTTAAGATTAATTTATCTACTTAGTGGCAACTTTCTGCCGCAGATATGTTGTGCTGTTCTTTCATGGCGAGGTGTGAGTTCATTTGAAGCTTTGGTGACCATTTTCTTTTTATAGGTAGTATTACTAAATCGTTTTGATGGAGCACTGTTTTTAACCACAGAATGAGACATATTTATTAATAGACATGTTGTTTTAATTTGCCAGAGTAATACAATACAGATCTGAAACCTGAGTTGCTGAATTAGTGAATCTGTGAACGGCTCCTTTGTAGATGAGCTGGGCTTATCTTACTCAGGAGGGTCCTGCCCAGAGCACTGTGGACAGTGTCTTCACCATGGTTCATGTTGAGGACCTCAAGTATTTTGAAATATGTTTTTAATTCTGTTTTGGCAAAGGTGGCCTTGTAGACTTCATAGAATAATTCGTGTGTTTTTATGCCAAACTTGTTGATTTCAGTTTTTAAAAATCATTTTTTATAACTACCCTTATGGCAGAAAGTGAAGAGGAACTAAAAAGCCTCTTGATGAAAGTGAAAGTGGAGAGTGAAAAAGTTGGCTTAAAGCTCAACATTCAGAAAACGAAGATCATGGCATCCGGTCCCATCACTTCATGGGAAATAGATGGGGAAACAGTATCAGACTTTTTCTAGGCTCCAAAATCACTGCAGATGCTAACTGCAGCCATGAAATTAAAAGATGCTTACTCCTTGGAAGGAAAGTTATGACTAACCTAGATAGCATATTCAAAAGCAGAGACATTACTTTGCCAGCAAAGGTCCATCTAGTCAAGGCTATGGTTTTTCCAGTGGTCATGTATGGATGTGAGAGTTGGACTGTGAAGAAGGCTGAGCGCCAAAGAATTGCTGCTTTTGAACTGTGGTGTTGGAGAAGACTCTTGAGAGTCCCTTGGACTGCAAGGAGATCCAACCAGTCCAGATCAGCCCTGGGATTTTTTTGGAAGGAATGATGCTAAAGCTGAAACTCCAGTACTTTGGCCACCTCATGCGAAGAGTTGATTCATTGGAAAAGACTCTGATGCTGGGAGGATTGGGGGAAGGAGGAGAAGGGGACGACAGAGGATGAGATGGCTGGATGACATCACTGACTCGATGGACGTGAGTCTCAGTGAACTCCAGGAGTTGGTGTTGGACAGGGAGGCCTGGCGTGCTGCGATTCATGGGGTCGCAAAGAGTCAGACATGACTGAGCGACTGATCTGATCTGATCTGATAACCTTCATTAAATTGTTATTTGGAAATGTCAAGAACAGTAAAATTAAGGCCAGTAAATCTGGAAAAGCGCTAAAAAATTTTATGTTGTTGTTTTATGGTTTATTTTTGAAGTATATTCTTGAAAATGTTATTAGACATGAAGGAGTTAAGGCATTTGCTTTCTTTGTATTATGAAAATTGTGTGTTTCTTTTGAACATTTGGGAAATGCTTGAAGTATACATACTTAGTTATTAATTACTTACACTTTTAACCCAGTGCTGGATCCTTTGTTATTGATCATGTTATTAAGTTTACAGTTTTCGTCGGGAATCCAGCTTTTAAAAGCCTTGCAGGTTGCTGTGATGGCAGGTGTGAGAGGCAGCGTTCTGTGGGTGTGCGTCTGTGCGCTTGGCATCCGTGTGAGTGCGTTGCCCGTATCACCTGCCTCAGTGTTCAGAGCAGTCGTGTACGTGGGGGCAGCTGGTAAGCTGGGGGCAGTGATCTGCCCAGGCTGCATGGTTCTGGACAGAGTGTTCCTGTAACTCAGCACTGCGGACTCTGAAGGTGTAGGATCACTGCAACAAAATCAGTGCCTGCAGGTTTTTTAGAAAAATAATTTATAAGTAGAACAACTTAGGGCATAATTTTAAGGAATAACCAGAGGTATGATACAATGAAACGTTACATGTATATGTATGTATATCTTCTATTAGGTAGGTACAAAAGTAATTGCGATTTTGGACTGAATTTTAAATGATTATAACTAGCCTCAAATGCATCGTTATTAACCAAAATAGGAACCGTTACAGTCAACACATTTTTGCCAGCTTGTTTGTTCCTGCAGCATAAAAATCCGTGCTTTGGGGTTTGAGGAGTTATCGGAAAGCATCTCCTGCCTCCTGCTGGTGGTGGAAGCGTTTTCCCTGCAGAACGTTGTTGAGATGCTTGAAGAAATGGCGGAGGTCAGATGAATATGGCAGATGGGGCAAAACTTGGTAGCCCAATTTGTTCAGCTTTTGAGGTGCTGATTGTGCAACCTGTGGTTGAGCGTGGCCACATGTGGAGGAGGACTGGGCCCTTTCTGTTGACCGGTGCTGCCTGCAGGCGTTGGCAGTTTTCGCTGCGTCTCATCGATTTGCTGAGCATACTTCTCAGATGTAGTGGTTTTGCCAGCGTTTAGAAAGCTATAGTGGATCAGACCGGCAGCAGACCCCCAACAGTGACCATGAATTTTTTGGTACAAGTTTGGCTTTGGGAAGTGCTTTGGAGCTTCTTCTCAGTCTAGCCACTGAGCTGGTGATCGCCAGTTTTATAAAATCCACTTTTTGTCACATGTCACAATGCAGTCAAGAACCGGTTCATTGTTGTTGCAGAATAAAAGAAGACAGCACTTTAAAATGACAGGTTTTCAGAATTGAAAGAGATATGTGTACCCCAGTGTTCATCACAGCACTGTTTACAACAGCCAGGACATGGAAGCAACCTAGATGTCCATCGGCAGACAAATGGATAAGAAAGCTGTGGCACATATACACAATGGAGTATTACTCAGCCATTAAAAAGAATGCATTTGAATCAGTTCTAATGAGGTGGATGAAACTGGAGCCTCTTACGCAGAGCGAAGTAAGCCAGAAAGAAAAACACCAATACAGTATACTAATGCATATGTATGGAATTTAGAAAGATGGTAATGATAACCCTACATGTGAGACAGCAGAAGAGACACAGATGTATAGAACAGTCTTTTGGAATCTGTAGGTGAGGGCGAGGGTGGCATGATTTGAGAGAATAGCATTGAAACCTGTATATTACCATATGTGAAACAGATCGCCAGTCCAGTTCGATGCAGGGTGCTCGGGGCTGGTGCACTGGGATCACCCTGAGGGATGGGATGGGGAGGGAGCTGGGAGGGGGTCAGGATGGGAACACATGTTCACCCATGGCTGATTCATGTGAATGTATGGCAAAAACCATCACAGTATTGTAAAGGAATTCGCCTCCAATTAAAATAAATAAAAATAAATAAAATAACAGGTTTTTTGGTCAGCTCCCGAGGCATCCACTCATCAAGCTTTTTCGCTTCTCCGGTTTGCCTCACATGCTGAACGGCTGTAGAGTGGTCGACACTGAGCTCTTCAGCAACTTCCCGTGGAGTTGTAAGAGGATCAGCTTTGGTGGTCGTTGTCAGTTAGCCGTTGTCGGCTTCCAATGGCCGGCCACTCTGCCCCTGTCTTCAAGGCCCTTGTCGCCTTTGCAGACCTTCCTGGACCCCCCACTGCGCTGCATGTTCGTTGGCAGTTCCTGCCCAAAAGTGTTGATGCTGCGAGTCGTCTCCATTGCTTTACAACCCATTCTGAACGCGAATAAAAAAATCGCTTGAATTTGATTTCTATCTAACATCATTTCTGTAGTCTAAAATAAATATAAAATAAACAGCAGGTAATAAGTCGTTGGCAAAAAGAACGTAAAGCAAGAGATGTGCGCTGAGATGTGTGGCAGCCGTATCTGACAATGTGTCCAGCGTCAGGAAGGTGGCCAGTGCCACTCCGAAGCTAGCTTTTGCACCAACCTGGAGATAAACGTGAGTGTATCGGTTGGAAGGCCTTGCTGTGCCTTGTCTTTAGATGGGTGAGGGTGCTGTGTGGTCAGCGTGGAGTGGCCGCCCGTCTTTTCTCGCTGTCTGCAGACCTGGACAGCTTGTGTCTTGCACGGTCACCAGCAGCTGGAGTGTGAAACGTGTCCGAGATGGAGCAGTCTCCTGTCCCCAGGGAGGCACAGGTGGCCCTCGCTCCCCGAGGCTGGGGTCCTGCCGCGTGGAGACCCTGCTCCGGCCGCAGGGTTCGGCCTGGGTCCAGTGTCTCCCCACCTGGCCCCTTGCTTCCTGAAGGGCCTCCCGCCCCTGGGTCCGGGTGTGGCCCTGGCCCTTCCCTGGTCTGAGCCTGAAATGGAGTGACAGGCGAAACCTGTTTGCCCCGCTGACTCTGCCTTCCCAGGGTGCTGTTTACATATTAACTAGCAGTTTCCCCCAGGTGACACTGCGGTTTCAGCAGAGTTCTCTGGAGCTGTTCCCTGCTTGTTGCTGACGATTCTAACTAACATCTCCCGAGTAAATAGTTGCCCTTCCCAACATAGAAGGGAGGATTTCAGACCAAACGGCCGTTTCAGGGGGCCTCCCAGATCACGCTCTTCCTTCTCTGCTCAGGAGCCTGTTTCCTCCTCTTGAAGGAGACAGTAAAGCGTGGAGGAGCTTCCTCGGTGGGAGCTGAGTGTGCTTTTCTTTTACGAGTCAGGGACTGAATACTTGACTTGGGGAGCTGCACGTCTGCTGCCCGGGTTTGCGAGGCCAGCGGCCTCGGCGTGCTCCCTGAGCTGGTTTCCCGGGATGGCTGGACGCAGGGAACTTCAGGTTGGCACCCGCCCCGCTGTGTCTGCACCACTTTGAGATTGCGTTTGCCTCTAGAGTCTTGTGGCTCATATTGCAGTACAAAATGTAATTTAGTGTTAAGGTTATTAGTGTTTTTCACCAAGTGTCCTAAACTACCAAATACTACATGTTTGTGGTTTGCACAGCTTCTAAGCAAGTTTCCAATGCTCAGAAATATTCCATGTATTAGTCTAATGACATTTTTAGACATTTTATATTAGTGTGTGTGGTTACAAAAGCGCGTGATTGGTACCAGCAGCTCGAATCTTGAGAAACCGGGCAGATTTTACATTAAATAGAGTGGTAGTTGCCGTTTGCTTCTATGAACGTCTGAGCAAAAAATTCAGAAACGGTTATGCACTTACCTCAGGGCCTGAGTGTTGTGAGAAATTGCTTCTGTGGCATATCTCTGTTTATTTCTTTTTTTAGTGGCTCAGTGCTTTTAAAAGGATGACATTTAAGCCTTCTCTCGGGTCTGTCATTGGGCCGGTGCAGCGGTCGTTGATTCAGGGTGGTTTTCCAAGTGCCCGCTGTGCTGTAGGCGCTGTGTGCAGGCGGCCTGCTCTGCCGTCTGGGGTGGGGGTGAGGGGCTGCCCGGCGTCAGGGGCCCGGGGCGCCCTGAGGGGCAGCAGGCCCCCGGCCTCCAGCTGCAGCTCCCTTGGCGCTCCCCTCCACGGGCCGGCCCCTGCGAGCCCCGTGCACGCCTGTGCTTTCTGCAGCGGCTCCCGTCTGAGTGTGCAAGAGCATCGGGAGGTGTGTCTGGAGCGCGGTGCGCGCCCCGTCTGGATCCTGAGGGGCAGGCGCCCTGCGCAGCCGTTGACGTGGATCTTCGGATGACAGGGAACCTTCTCGGTGGTTCCGCGGAGGGCGTTCCTGGCCAAGAGCCTGACTCACTGAGCAAGTACGTGCTCAGCTGATGCCCGTGGGGCTGGGGTGAGCTGGGAGACGCCTGCAGGGGCGCAGCCTGTGGGGGGTGCGCCCAGGTCTGCAGGCCGCGCCCTGTGCCGTGCGGGGCTGGGAAGCGCCTGGGCCGAGCCTTTCCTGGGGCGTAGGCACAGCTTCCCACAGTGCGTTTCAGGAAATGTTCGCTCTGAATCCTGAGGAATTTGTAGAAAACGTGGAAAGCTGACTTAGAAAGAACCCGCTGAGTCTGTCTGTGGGCCCGTGCGCACACGGGCACGCCATTCCTCGGGGCTCTCCGCGCCTCCCTGAACCCGGGTCCCGGGACCTTGCCTTCTCGCACCAGGCCTGACCGTGTGTGCCTTGCTCTGGCCCGTGAGCGGCCCCCTGAGCAACAGCTCTAAGCCCCAAGCCCACCTTCTGTTTCTGCTCATCCCTCTCCCCAGGCGGGGCGGGTGCGGAAGCCTGGAATAGAGAGGTGTGTCGTGGTGAGAGCAGTGAGACTTGGGAGCGGGGCACCTGGGCTCTTGGGTTTGTTTGTCTTTGCGGCATGGCCTAGTGGCTGAAAATCGTGTGTGTCTGTGTTTATCTGGACGTACAAGCATGCAGCTGACTCATTGGAAAAGACCCTGATGCTGGGAAAGATTGAGGGCGGGAGGAGAAGGGGATGACAGAGGATGAGATGGCTGGATGGCGTCACTGACTCAGTGGACATGAGTTTGGGTGAACTGCGGGAGTTGGTGATGGACAGGGAGGCCGGGTGTGCTGCAGTCCATGGAGTCGCAAAGAGTCAGACATGACTGAGCCACTAAACTGAACTGAACAAGGCACTGGCCGCTGACTGAGGAGCTGCACGTGTTAACAGGTGGGCTTCTTATGGGCCTTGTAAGCCAAGGTAAGAACATTGTAGGTGAAAGAAGGTGATGACGTTTGCAGTTGAGCTCTCCGGCCCTCCCGGGCAGCAGAGGCCACAGGGCGAAGGGGGAACGGCCTGGCAGCAGGAGACTGATCAGGTGTAGGGCCTTCGTCTCGTGGAACGAAGGCCGCAGCTCACATGCAAGCAGAGGACAAAAGAGAGCCGTTCAGGGTCATCCCAGATTTGCACTTGGCTACTAGTTAGGTGGGGGTCCCCTTGAGTACATGCGTGTGTGCTAAGTCACTTCTGTCATGTCAGACTCTTTGCAGCCCCATGGACTGTAGCCCGCCAGGTCTGTGGGATTCTCCAGGCAGAATACTGGAGTGGGTTGCCAAGATCCAAGGGATCTTCCCCACCCAGGGATCAAACCTGTGTCTCTTTTGTCTCCTTACACGGGTAGGAGGGTTCTTCATGACGAGCACAACCTGGGAATCCCGGTGGGGCCCTTCAGCTCAGCTCAGTTCCTCAGTCGCGCCCGACTCTGTGACCTCATGGACCGCAGCACGCCGGGCCTCCGTGTCCATCACCAGCTCCCGGAGCTTGCTCCAACTCACAGCCATTGAGTCGATGATGCCATCCACGCATCTCATCCTTTGTAGTCCCCTTCTCTTCTTGCCTTCAATCATTCCCAGCATCAGGGTCTTTTCAAATGAGTCAGCTCTTTGCATCAGGTGGCTAAAGTATTGGAGCTTCAACTTCAGCATCAGTCCTTCCAATAAATATTCAGGACTGATTTTTCCTTTGGGGTGGACTGGATCTCCTTGCAGTCCAAGGGACTCTCAAGAGTCTTCTCCAACACCACAGTTCGAAAGCAGCAATTCTTCATCGCTCAGCTTTCTTTATGGTCCATCTCTCACATCCATACATGACTACTGGAAAAACCATAGCTTTGACTAGACAGAACTTTGTCAGCAAAGTAGTGTTTCTGCTTTTTAATATGCTGTCTAGGTTTGTCATAGCTTTTCATCCAAGGAGCAAGCGTCTTTTGATTTCATGGCTGCAGACACCATCTGCAGTGATTTTTGGAACCCAAGAAACTAAAGTCTGTCACTGTTTCCATTGTTTCCCCATCTATTTGCCATGAAGTGATGGGACCAGATGTCATGATCTTAGTTTTCTGAATGTTGAGTTTTAAGCCAGGTTTTTCACTCTCCTCTTTCAGTTTCTTCAAGAGGCTCTTTAGTTCTTCGTTTTCTGCCATAAGGGTGGTGTTATCTGCATATCTGAGGTTATTGATATTTCTCCTGGCAATCTTGATTCCAGCTTGTGCTTCATCCAACCTGGTGTTTCTCATGATGTACTCGGCATAGACATTAAATAAGCAGGGTGACAATATACAGCCTTGATATACTCCTTTCCCAATTTGGAACCAGTCCGTTGTTCCATGTCCGGTTCTAACTGTTGCTTCTTGAACTGCATACAGATTTCTCAGGAGGTAGGTAAGGGGGTCTGGTATTCCCATCTCGTAAAGAGTTTTTCAGTTATCCTTTAGCCAGAGTTGAAAAAATTAAAAAAAATCCTGACCCCTGCTTTCTTTGTCCGGTCCTCCCCTGCTGATCTGCTCTTCTCCAATGGCCTTGATGTGAAAGTGTTAGTTGGTCAGTGGTGTCCGGCTCTTTGTGACCCCGTGGACCGTAGCCCACCAGGCTCCTCTGTCCATGGACTCTTCCAGGCATGAGTATTGCAGTGGGTAACCATTCCCTCCTTCAGAGGATCTTCCCGACCCAGGGATTGAGCCCACATCCCCTGCGTTGCAGGCTGACTCTTTACCATCTGAGACCCCAGGGAAGCCCTGATGTGCTCATCGCCACGCTGGGCGACCTCGCTGGCCTCCCGCCTCCTGTAACGGTGTCTCTGTGCCCTGCCCTTCCCTGGTGTCACGGGCGACTTCATCTGGCTCCTCTTTCTTGGCGCTGTATTTTCACATTGGACTCTGTCCTCTGTTTATTTTTTCAATAAAGAAAGGCCTGTGATAAAGCCTGGCACCATTATCCTGAGATCAAGGAGGCCACGGGTAAGGGCTGAGCCTGATGGTGTGTGCACACTCAGAACTCAGTGACTGTAAGGTCTGCGTGCACCCCTCTTGGTTGGAGCTCCGTCTCTAGTTGCAAGCTCGGTGGCTGCGTCGGTGTTAATGTCTGTGTCTGAGTTTAGGAGCAGAACCCCCTGGGGGCAGTGGCGAATTAACAGTAAGCTTTTTTAGGTGAGTGGTACCTGGGTTATTTTTACTTAGAAGGAAGCCATGGACACTTTTATAACACTTACATAAAATGCTCTTGTTTTTTAATGGCGATGTAATATTCCTTGTAGGAGTCACATTATTCACACTTTTCTCTACGATACACTGTTTTAGTACTGTTCCTGTGAGTATTTTGCCTAATTATCTCTGTGTAGTTGCATATCTATAAAATAGAAATGGATTTCCAAAAGCAGTTTGCATTGGAGGGGTGGACACATGGAGCGTTTTGATAGCCTTTGCCGTTCTTACCTTAGCAGGCTCTTCCAGTTCGCACGCTGCTGCACTGGGTGTGACCCTTCACCCGACCCTGTTGCTGGGAATTCATCTTTTCTCAGCCTGACAGAAAGTCCTTGGTTTCAAACTTCACATTTCCCAGGTCACCGTCGAGGAGGAGCGTCTTTCACAAATTCATCGACCGTTATACTTTCTATGTGACATGTCTTTTTTTCTTTTGGGATGTTTGTTTTAATCTCTTCAATTTGCACAAATGCTGTTTATAAAACATGTTGATGTTTTATCCTGTATTAAAAAAATTTTTTTTATATTTAATCATTTTGGTCTTTAATTTTCTATCCATCAGTGGATGTATTTTACTAGTCATTTGTTTCTTCGTTGTTATGTACTTGAAAAGTAACTAAAAAATCAAGGGAGCACCTATTTTAAAATCGTGATTGCCTTAGCTTGAGTTGCGGCCTGTATTCTCTTGAGTTTAGTGATGGCCCTGTTTTTTAAGAGTGTGGGCTGTCTTTTTTTCTTAAATCAGGCTCCATTCTATTAGACTCTCTACCACCAGAATTTATAGTATCAGGAGGAGACTCACACAGATAGGTTTGTGTCTTAAGGATTTTCATTGTGGAACTACTTTGGATATGAGGGGTATATTTTTCTTTTTTAGCAGTAATTCAGCATTCAGAAAACGAAGATCATGGCATCCGGTCCCATCACTTCATGGGAAATAGATGGGGAAACAGTGGAAACAGTGTCAGACTTTATTTTGTT